>NC_057801.1:41481083-41686990 GCF_018294505.1 Triticum aestivum | reverse complement strand
CTTCTCGCCCCCGAACATATCACCCTCACCCACCACACCAACATACGACCTTGCTACTTCTACTTCTTGCCACTACCAGTAGCCTAGCACACACGAGGTGAACAAAAAGAAGCACCCGGCGCCAGTCACCACTCACCAGTCGCCACCTATAGAATGTGCTTGGAGTTCGGCCCCTGCTTCAGCGGCCGCAGACGGGACGACTACGGTGGCCGCGCCTGAAGCCGAGGGAACCGCTACTGGTCGGCCCTGGTAACAGCGCCGGTGTACCAACAGCCGCCCGCCGTGCTCTAGGACGCCGGGCACATGGGCTACCACGCCGATACGCCGAAAGCCGAGCACGCCGACGCTGGCGGCCATGCCTATTTGCAAGACAAGGCTGGCAGCGAGACGCGGTGGCCCAACAAGGTCGGCGACAACGCCGGCTACGGCGCATACACGCCGCGCGTCCACCAAGCTGTGGCTGATCATAGGGAGCACGCCGCCATGGATTACCACCAGTACCAGTACCCAACCACCAGTACCAACACTCTCGCAAGGTATCAGGTGGCCAGTCGTTAGTTAGGATTAGTTTTTTTTTTTTAAAGGAGGAAGACCCCCGGCCTCTGCATCTGGGCGATATATACATCTACTTTATTAATTATTCTCAAAAAGACCTTACAAAGAAATAGAGCAGTAAGTCTGAAGCCACCGTCTAGGAAACATATGTTGCTACTCCTATTCATTTGATGAAGGGATATTGATAATCTGAGCTTAATACCAAACAGACCCCGCAACCAAACCTAACATCTAAGACCTGAGTTCCCATCCAGGACGCCTGCCGGGTATGGGTCACCCACCGGTGCTGCGCACTCCTCAACTAGAACGCCTGCCGGCTATGAGGCCGCTGCAGCACTACTAGGAAAACCCTTACCAGTAGCGCTGGGTTTCTTGCTATTAGTAGCGCGGGCAGGCGCGCTACTGCTACAGCGCTACAACTATTTTTTAGCAGTAGCGCTTGTTTGGCCCAGCGCTACTGGTATCTAAAGCTAGCTGTAGCGCGCTTTCACCCAGCGCTACTGATAATTATCTACAGCGCGTGGAACTAGCCGCGCTACTGTTACTTGAGTGCTACTGGTAATCTTTACCCCTACGCCACTACTAACTTTTGTATTATTTTTGTGCGTTTTGGCTCTGTACACAATTAAACAGATCCACCATTTATACAATAACATGCATATTCATTGAAAAGTAAGTGAGTCATCGATGAGCCAAAGTTATTAGAAGTCTCGACATGTCTCAGATATCTCATCATCATCAATCATGGTCAAATACATGTCTCGAAATAGCGTTACAAGTAATTACAAGTTCTCAATACATGCAACTACATGGTCACATACTCATGTTTCATCATCAATGTAGACTATGATATGACCGCATAGAAGATAAGAGCGATCACGATGATCAAAAGCGGTATTATGTAGTAGTTTTTGCAGCGGCGCTGGTTCCGAATCCCCTGTTGTGCTATGAATCTCAAGTAACTAGCTTCGGCTTCCGCTCTGCTATCAAACCCTTTCTGGCTTCCGCCGGAGAAGCCAGAGACTCGGGCCTGACACTCTGGCCACTCATCATACACACACGGAACATGCCCTACATACACGGCATACCACTTCCTCGCCATCGTTGATCTATATACCTGTCAGAGATGCACATATATATATATATACCATGAAGCGAATTCAACAAAACAGTTATGAAATAGAAGCAACTTATATAGTAAACATAGTTAACAAATTTTATCATACCCAAAGTAATTAACTAGAGCGCGACACCATACATCTAATAGTTTCGTCGTACTGAGAGATTCGAAGTTTTGTCGTACAGAAAGTAACAAGTAACTAAACAGACACATTGTTTTTAAGCAGTGCACTCTTCCCATATGTCCATATCCGGAAGGGTGCACCCAAGCTTAGTGAAAGGCATCATGTCCTGACGCTTTGGGGCAATGCGGGTTCGGACGTCAGCTTGCGATATTGGGCCGGCGTAGAACATCCCATTCTCTTCGAGGACATCTTTGATGATGATGGACGCAATTTCCCGTTGGATCCGGTAGAAATCATTTCGAAGTCGATTATCTGGAACGGCTCCAAAGGCTTCGGCCCATCTCTGGATATGGGTATCGGATAAAGATTTCATGCAAAGTGATTGCACATCCCTTCTGTACTCCATCATTAGAATGATGACGTAGAATCCATCATTCTCACTTCTTGCCGGTTGCTGGATGCAATAGAAGTCAGTCTTGCGGCTATAACGAAGCCCAACCTTATTTGTTTTTTTGTAATGGATGTAGCCACCCCACATGCTGAAGCCCAGCATAGCTCTATCCAGAACATAATTTATGTGTGTGTAATCTTTCTTCTGTATGTTCTTCGACGGGTCCAAATATAGAGCGCGGGAGTAATGCGGGTAAAGAACAATGAGAACGGCACGACACCCCCCGCTGCGCAAAATACACGATCAAGTTTAGCCTCCATGCGTGCAAAGTAACTATTGAAATGCACGAAAGGATGTATGTGTTATAGTGCTATCCGCGGATGACTTACCTGGGATGATAAGGTAGGAGAATCGTTTCTTTGTCCTTATTGCTGACCAAGAATTCTTCGATGTACTGACTCGCATATTGACGGTTGGCCTCGTTGATTGACAAGAATCCCTCATGCATGTAGTATGGGTCCGCAACTGCAAGACCGGTGACTTGCTCTCTCCTGACGACGTAGTTCATGTGCAGCGCATACAGGCGGACGAACGTAAAATCGAGTGTCCTCATTTGAAACATCTGGAAGATGTAATCAAACCTCAGGAAGAAGAGGTCCGCGGGGCATGTGTGGACATACATCTTGCAACTGCTCGGCACATGAACCGTATAAAGTGGGTATCCTGGATTATCCGAGGCGAGGAGGCTTCTCTCTGTAGAAAGCACATGGTCATGGAGTCTCGTGAGATCCCCTTCTATGGCAGCTAGTGCATTCGCCGGTACCATTGGCTCTCCCGCGACATGGATTAATGGCGCATGTTTCATCGGTACATGGTCAACCTTGGTCGAAGGCGGCAGGCTGCTAGAACCAACATTGCCAGCTTTATTGGATTTTCTCGCCGCCGGTCTCTTCCTCTGCTTCTTCTTGGTGGGCTGAGGTGGTGGTGGGTCTGCCAGACCCTCCCTGAGCACCAACCCTAGTGTTGCCGGGCTCAGCATTGGACGACTTTGGCTAAGTAGTTGAGCTTGGGTGGATCCGGCATCTGGAGGCGTGTCCTACGAGGATTGCATGAACAAAGACTTCTTGCACTCCCGAGGACGTTCCGGTTCTGGTACATGCATCTCATATTCATATGGTTGACTCATTGTTACTTCGTTGTCAAAGGCAGTATTGAAATACTGGTTAGGGTCATCGTCGGCCTCCTCCATGTCATGATCCCTATCCTCTTCCATGGGGCAGATGGCATCATCTACCGGTGGAACGGTTGGCCCTCCTTCCTCATGTCTCTCGATCTCAGCAAGCAGCACAGACAATGGTTGTACTTGTGTAGGTGGTGTTGTGGTCATACCTTCCCGAGGTCCCGTTGCTGTGCTCCCGGCCACCTCGACACGAAGAAGATTTTTCGGCCACGGGATCAGCCAATTTTTGCATTGGCCAAGCTGCGTGGGGGTTTCGTCACCCTCTCCATCGGTTTGTATCAGACGAGGGAGACCCTCGTAGCCCACTTTCACACTCGCCATGGAGACCCCACTAGTAGAAAAACACCTAATAGTCCCGGTACGTAAGGGCCTTTAGTCCCAGTTCATGAACCGGGACTAATGGGCCGTTACTAATACCTCCACCCATTAGTCCCGGTTCAATCCAGAACCGGGACCAATGTGCCTCCACGTGGTCCTGTGAGCCGAGCCCAGTGAGGGGGCCTTTGGTCCCGGTTGGTGGCTCCAACCGGGGCCAAAAGGCATCCACGCATCAGCATTCCAGTGACTGGGTTTTTTTTTGAAAGGAGGGGAGGTTGGGGGTTTTGGGGGGTTAATTTAGGTGTTTCATGTATTGTGTTAGCTAGCTAATTAATAGAGAGAAGTGTCCTCTCTTATGTCTGTGCTTGGTCGACGCTACGTACTATATATACATAAGTGATCGAGAGAACCATTCAGTACAGAAGTTCGTCATGCATACCGAGAGAAGTGATCGATCGACCTCTCCTTCTCCGAGAGATTGGCCAAACAACAAGTTTTCGTATCATGTATCCGACGCTACTGGCTACATACATGTACAATATGTATAAGATCTCTTAATTACAAACCCGTAGCATTTGAAATCAATTTCCACATGGTATTCTCCGGCTTTATTGATGACGTGGTCAAGAAAGAATCCTGTCAATTCCTCTTGAATTGCTTTCATGCGATTTGGTTCTAGGAGTTCATTCCGCATCTGCCACGTCTAATTTGAAGAAGGGGATTAATTAATACATATATATGAATGAAACTCAACAGAAATGATTGTGTAATAAAATGAAATTGTGAATATTATTGCTTACGCACTTCATATTGTCTTTGAGAGTAGCCCCGCTTGTTTTTCAAAGTCGCGGTGTAGATGAACTCGCACACGTAGTATCCACAGAAATCATTCCCTTCCTCCTGCCACAAGCACTTTACGAGAAACAGAGGTCAATCAAACTGATAATGAAGCATTATAAATGGCATTGATGAAAGTATAGCTATAGAATCAACGAGAGATGCGCGCAACTAGCTAGCCAGTAGTACTTACTTTCGGCCATTTATATGTCAGCTCCTTCGGCAGTCCCGGAGCTTCTGTGGTGAACTGTTTCCAAACCCTACAAGACAAAGAAAATTATTATTATTACTTGAGATATCAGGAAATGAACAAAAAGTTGCCGATATGGTGCGATAATGATCGATTGAACTTACTTGCTGAGCATTTCAGTGATGTCCGCATAGGATTTGGGATCTTTCCATCTCGAGTCTAAGACGATTACTAGTCCATGCTCAAGCTTAATCTCTAGAAGAATATAGTGGTACCTGCGCACGCATGCATAACTCATCAATTACATTACTATAAGCTCGCTTGAGTAATAAGGGAAACCGAATATGCACACGACAGGAACACTCACGGGCCGTTGTAAGGAAAGAGTATGGTATCTTTGTTTTGATTTTTTATCAACGATTGTAGCAAGTTGTCCTCGGCCTCTTTGACGTTCTTTTCAACCAGAAATACATCTATGATATTTGTGTTAATGAACCCAATATCATAAATTTCTTGTTTTTTGCACTCGACGATCTTCAATCTGCATAATATATTGAGGATAATTAATTATAAATACATGCAATGAAAGAGTCGAGCTATATATAGAGATTTAATGAAAGAAATAGTACTTACAGGCAGTAGCAAAAGACCATTAATTTATCGAGGGCCTTTTGATTGAAGAACTCGAAGAACTCCTCAAATGGAACAGTCAACAGATCATTTGCAACGAGATCGTGCTCCTCTTTAATATGCAGATACAAAGCATTCTTACCCTCAGACTCTCTGCAGGTTTCCATGTACCAATTATGGAATCTTCGCATCATTGTTGTTAGAGATTTTTCATCTTTGACGAGAGGCTTCCCGTACTCGTATCTGTGTCCGTCCACCTCCAAGAAATCAGGAAGTGCATCGTCAGGCAGGTAATCGTCAAGATTGCCATAACCGGCCGCTGTCCCCGGAGCATTAGACACATTGAGCAGGGGGCACGATTGCTGTGCTTGTTCGCCGAGCTGGGCAATTTTTTCCCCTTTGCTCGTTCTTTTGACCTTTTAGCACTAACAGTAGTTCCCAACCGCTGGGCTTGGAGATATGTCTGTTCAGTAATGCGCTCATAGTTGGTTCTCGGCGGAGACTTTGGTGGTTTCCTCAGGGCATCGATAGTGCGCTTTGCTTTCACCGGATCTACCTTCTCCTCCGGAGGTGGACGTCTCTTTTCTTTCACCCCTTCAAAGAACTCCTTCACGTGGGTCCGCACAATCGTATCGTTTTCCTCCTCGGACCTCTCGTACGGTAACTTCTCTAGAGGCTTAAGAGATGATGGACCGTATTTGTATTGCCTCCCGCCTCTGGTTGTGCTGCTAGACGCCGGAGCAGACGGAGCGGCTGCGGCGTTTGTCTTCTTTCGTGCTTGCTTACAAGGCGGAGGAGAAGGAGTACGACACACCGGAGAAGCCGGGGCGGTGGCGGGTCTCTTCTGCCCTTGCTGGCGAGGCGGAGAAGGAGGATGCTGCTGGCTACTCGGGAGCGCCGGCGCAGGCGGAGAAGGAGGCGGAGTGCCGCCATGCGCCGGAGAAGGAGGCGGAGTGCCGCCACGCGTGCCCTGATCGTCACTCGCCGGAGGAGGAGGCGGTGGAGGAGGCGGAGTGCCCTGACTCGCCGGAGCAGGAGAAGGAGGCGGAGGCGTCCAGTTCAAAAGGTTGATGAGCTCCTTCTTCCATAGGCATGGAATCTTCAGAGCAGAACCCAGCCTAGTCTCCCCTTCACCGGTAGGGTGGTCAAGCACGAGGTCCTCAAATCCCTCCATTATTTCATCCACCATCACCTTAGCATATCCTTTTGGAATCGGCTGGCAGTGATAAGTTGTGCCGGGTCCACTAGGATAAACTTGGCCAACAGCCGCCTTGACCTTCAAAGTCATCCATCGCGCCATCATGTGGCAATTTTGAGACTCCGTGATACCATCCACGGGATAGCTGGTAGGAGCCGTCAAGACATGGTCCGGCTGAAGCAGCTCGGTGGAAGCCACGCTGCTTCCCGGCTGAGATGGCGGGGTAGCTTCGGGGGAAGCTTCGGCAGGTCTTTTGCTGCGATCTGCTGCTTCTCGTTCCTCTTCTCGATCCTCTAGCCCCATTACCATTTCGTGTAGCGCCTGCAGTTGGTCCTGCTCCAGTTTCTTCCTCCTCTCGTGGGTTTTGTAACCCCCTGCGTCCGGAAAACCAACCTTCCACGGAATGGAGCTTGGCGTGCCTCGTGTCCGTCCAGGGTGCTCAGGATTCCCAAGGGCCATTGTGAGCTCGTCCTTCTCCCTGTTTGGAAGGAACGTCCCTCGCTGCGCTGCATCGATATTGTGTCGAAGGTTCTTGACTGGTATTTCCAATTGCTTGTCTGTCCACTGGCAAAACCCTGTTACAGGGTCCAAGGTTCCGCCAGACCCGAAGAACCAAGTCCGGCAACGGTCTGGCCATCTCATTGTCTCTGGTTCGATCCCTTTTTCAAGCAGATCATTCTCAGCCTTGGACCACTTAGGCCGGGCTTGCAGGTAGCCACCTGACCCCGTGCGATGGTGAAGCTTCTTCTTCGCAGCATTTTTCTTGTTTGTCTCCGACATCTTCTTACTCTTTTCTGATGTCTTGTGGGCCACAAATGCGGGCCAGTGATCTTTGATCTTCTCATATTTGCCGATGAATTCTGGTGTCTTTTTATCTTTGACAAACTGGTTCAGCTCTTTCCTCCACCTCCTCATTAGGGTTGCCATCTTCTTAAGAGCACAAGACTTGATTAATTCCTCTTTAACTGGCTTCTCCGGATCCTCCTCTGGCGGTAGGGTGAAATTTGCCTTCAGCTGAGTCCAAAGATCTTCTTTCTGCATATCATTGACATAAGACACCTCAGCGTCTTCCTCCTTAGGCTTATACCATTGCTGGATACTGATCGGGATCTTGTCCCTAACAAGAACCCCGCACTGAGAAGAAAATGCCTTCCTTGTCCGGAGGGTTCAATCGGTTCGCCGTCGGGCGCGATTTCTATGATCTCAAACTTTTCATCCGAGCTCAACTTTTTCTTCGGGCCTCGCCTCCTTACCGAAGTTGTGCTCGATCCGGAGGGCTAGAAATTATAAGGAAGAAAGACGAGAGTAATTAATATGTGTACATATACCAAAACAATGGAAGCATCAATTAACTAGTCAGCACGGGCTTAACTAATATATATATACCTGGCCGGGCTCGGTTCGGTCACCGGAGCAGTCAGCACGGTCTCCTTCTTGTTCCTCCATTGTGTCACCGGAGCCATCATGAACATAGTCCTGTTCTTGTACCGGCATTAATGGGCCGAAGCCATCATGAACATAGCCCTCTTCTTCACCCCGTTCTTCCAGCTGACCAACAACGGTGTCGAGGAGAAATGACGCAACTTCATCCCTTCCATTTGAGATTATGTCCCTCAATATCGCTTCTGTTTCTTCGTCTCGGCAGTGCTCCATAGTTTCTGCAAATATTTACAACATGTTTATATATGGTGCAGATGGAACTAGTGGCAAACGTAGAACTAGCCAGCTAATCACAATAAGGAATCATGTTAGTGGCCTCGACGCTGCTTCTCTAGGGTTTGGGGTCGCCTCGACACAACAACGCTTCGAGAGAGTTAATTTGTCGGGTAGGGGCGCGGCGGGAGGGGGTAGGAGACCAACATCGTTTTCTCTCTAGGGTTTGGGTGTCCTCGAGAGTTTTGGTCGAGCGAGAGGGCCGAGGGGGGGGGTATTTATATCGACCGCCCCTCATGTCGAAGTTATCTCGAGGGGGTTATATCGACAACGACGCGACAACGACGAGAAAGGAAAATTATTAAGGAAAAGGAAGAAAAGAGGAAGAAGGAAGAAGGAAGAAGAAGAAAAAAAAGAGGAGAAGAAGAAAGGAATAGAGGAGAAGAAGAAAAAATAGAATTTTTTTCTATTTTTCTTCTTCTCCTCTATTCCTTTCTTCTTCTCCTCTTCTTTTTCTTCTTTTTCCTCTTCTTATTTATTTCTCCTCTTCTTCCTCTCCTCTTCTTCATCTTCTTATTTTCCTTTTTCCTCTCATTCTTTTTCTTCTTCTTTCTTCCTTCTTCCTTCTTCCTCTTTTCTTCCTTTTCCTTATTTTACTTTAAATTTCTCCTCACTAACCTAAAATGCACTAACCTAAAATCGATATCTACTAACAACTTAAAAAAATAATACATATATGAAAAAATGCATATATGAAAAAAAACATCATCATATCATCAACAGAAAAAATAGTATTTTTTCTAAAAATCTATCTTTTGCATATATACATCAACATATATATACACTAACCTAAAATGCACAAAAATGCTATCGGAGAGGGGGTATATCGACCCCCCTCATGTATCCACATACATACATCTATACATACATATATACTTACATATATGTATAAATTTTGCATATATAAATTTTGCATATATAAAGTTTTTCTAAAATCTAACTTTTGCATATATGAACATATATACACAGAGAACATATACATATATATACACAGAGAACATATACATAAAATGCAAAAAGAAAGAGGAAAGGGCGCCGGCGGCCAGACCGAAGGCGGCGGCGTGTGGTTGGGGCGACGGCGACGGGGTTGGGGAAGGGGCAGCGCGCACGGCGACGGCGACGGGGTCAGGGAACGGGTGGCGCGCGCGGCGACGACGACGGGGTCGGGGCAGGGGTGGCGCGCGCGGCGACGGCGACGGCGACGGGGTCGGGGCAGGGGCGGCGCGCGCGGCGACGGTGACAGGGGTCGGGGCCGGTAGGGGCGGCGGGCGCGGCGACGGTGTCGGGGCAGTGGCTCGGCGGCGGCGACGGCGAGGTGGACCAGCCTGACGGCGTCGGGGTAGGGCTCGGCGGCGACGGTGACGAGGAGCAGAGGCGTCGGGGCGAGAAGAAACAGATGGATTTTGGCGAAAACTGCCAAGTGCTGTATATATACGAAGGGCATTGGTCCCGGTTCGTGACTCCAACCGGGACTAATGCCCCCTTTAGTCCCGGTTGGTGCCACCAACCGGGACCAAAGGCCTCTTTTTCGGCAGCCCAAAGGGCGGGAACCGGCGGCCTTTGGTCCCGGTTGGTGGCACCAACCGGGACTAATGCCCACCCTTTAGTCCCGGTTGGTGCCACCAACCGGGACCAAAGGCCTCTGTGCTGCCCGCCTCGGGGCCAAAGTTTAGTCCCACCTCGCTAGTCGAGAGGGGCGCGCAGTGGTTTATAAGCCCCACTGCCGCACCCCTCTCGAGCTCCTCTCCACCGCAGGCTTTTGGGCCTACTTGCTATTGCTTTACCTGATGGGCCTTCTGGGCCTACTGCGGGCCTGAATCCTGGCCCATAGTAGGGTTTCTAGTCGTATTCAGGCCGTGGGGGCCCAGTAGGAGGCATTTTTTTTGTTTTTTTGTTTTCTTTACTTATTGTTGCTATATTTATTTTTTTTCTAGTTTTTTTCTTTTGTTTTCTGCATTATTTATTTTCTTTTGTTTTTTGCTTTATTTTTTAATTGTTTTTGCTTTTAGATTTAGGAAAATTATAAACTTTCTGTTAGTGCCATTAGTTTTCAAATTTGAAAACACTTTTTTTGTTTTTTTGTTTTCTTTCTTGCTTTATTTATTTTATTTTGTTTCTACTTACAACAAAATACTTATTGTTGTTTTTTCTTTTGTTTTCTGCATTATTTATTTTCTTTTGTTTTTTGCTTTATTTTTTAATTGTTTTTGCTTTTAGTTTTAGGAAAATTATAAACTTTCTGTTAGTGCCATTAGTTTTCAAATTTGAAAACACTTTTTTTGTTTTTTTGTTTTCTTTCTTGCTTTATTTATTTATTTGTTTCTACTTACAACAAAATACTTATTGTTGTTTTTTCTTTTGTTTTCTGCATTATTTATTTTCTTTTGTTTTTTGCTTTATTTTTAATTGTTTTTGCTTTTAGTTTTAGGAAAATTATAAACTTTCTGTTAGTGCCATTAGTTTTCAAATTTGAAAACACTTTTTTGTTTTTTGTTTTCTTTCTTGCTTTATTTATTTTATTTTGTTTCTACTTACAACAAAATACTTATTGTTGCTATTTTTAATTATTACGAGGGCCGAACCATAAGACATTAAAGCATTTCAAATGAACTATGAAAAAGTTGAAAGTTGGCATGGTATCATAAATTGACCCACATAGCATGTGCATGTACAAAACGGACAATGGTATCATACTCGTCAGTTACAAAGTTGGCATGGTATCATCATAATAGTTGCGGGAGAAAGTCTTCACTTTTTCTTCGCTTGTGTCATTTGCTTATTGCGCCGTAACCATGGATAATCTTCATCGTTTATCAGGATGCTGGGGTCAGCCTTGACTTTGAAGGGAGGAATTTCATGAAACTTTTCATAATCTTCAGACATGTCTGTCTTGTCCTCCACTCCCACGATGTCCCTTTTTCCTGAAAGAACTATGTGGCGCTTTGGCTCATCGTATGATGTATTCGCTTCCTTATCTTTTCTCTTTCTCGGTCTGGTAGACATGTCCTTCACATAGATAACCTGTGCCACATCATTGGCTAGGACGAACGGTTCGTCAGTGTACCCAAGATTTTTCAGATCCACTGTTGTCATTCCGTACTGTGGGTCTACCTGTACCCCGCCTCCTGACAGATTGACCCATTTGCACTTAAACAAAGGGACCTTAAAATCTACTCCGTAGTCAAGTTCCCATATGTCCACTATGTAACCATAATATGTGTCCTTTCCCCTCTCGGTTGTTGCATCAAAGCGGACACCGCTGTTTTGGTTGGTGCTCTTTTGATCTTGGTCAATCGTGTAAAATGTATTCCCATTTATCTCGTATCCTTTCCAAATCAATACAGTCAAAGATGGTCCCCTGGACAACAAGTACAGCTCATCACAAACAGTGTTGTCACCTCTGATACGTGCTTCCAACCAACTGCTAAAAGTCCTGATGTGTTCACATGTAATCCAGTCGTCGCACTGCTCCGGGTGTTTGGAGCGCAGACTGTTCTTGTGTTCATCGACATACGGGGTCACCAAGGTAGAGTTCTGTAGAACTGTGTAGTGTGCTTGAGACCAAGAATATCCGTCCCTGCATATTATTGAGTCCCTTCCAAGCGTGCCTTTTCCAGTCAGTCTCCCCTCATACCGCGATTTAGGGAGACCTATCTTCTTAAGGCCAGGAATGAAGTCAACACAAAACCCGATGACATCCTCTGTTTGATGGCCCATGGAGATGCTTCCTTCTGGCCTAGCGCGGTTACGGACATATTTCTTTAGGACTCCCATGAACCTCTCAAAGGGGTACATATTGTGTAGAAATACGGGGCCCAGAATGACAATCTCGTCAACTAGATGAACTAGGACGTGCGTCATGATATTGAAGAAGGATGGTGGGAACACCAGCTCGAAACTGACAAGACATTGCACCACATCACTCCTTAGCCTTGGTATGATTTCTGGATCGATCACCTTCTGAGAGATTGCATTGAGGAATGCACATAGCTTCACAATGGCTAATCGGACGTTTTCCGGTAGAAGCCCCCTCAATGCAACCGGAAGCAGTTGCGTCATAATCACGTGGCAGTCATGAGACTTTAGGTTCTGAAACTTTTTGTCTGCCATATTTATTATTCCTTTTATATTAGACGAGAAGCCAGTCGGGACCTTCATACTAAGCAGGCATTCAAAGAAGATTTCCTTCTCTTCTTTGGTAAGAGCATAGCTGGCAGGACCTTCATACTGCTTTGGAGGCATGCCGTCTTTTTCGTGCAAACGTTGTAGGTCCTCCCGTGCCTCAGCTGTATCTTTTGTCTTCCCATACACGCCCAAGAAGCCTAGCAGATTCACGCAAAGGTTCTTCGTCACGTGCATCACGTCGATCGAAGAGCGGACCTCTAGGTCTTTCCAGTAGGGTAGGTCCCAAAATATAGATTTCTTCTTCCACATGGGTGCGTGTCCCCCAGCGTCACTCGGAACAGCTAGTGCGCCGGGACCCTTTCCAAAGATTACGTGTAAATCATTGACCATAGCAAGTACGTGATCACCGGTACGCATGGCGGGCTTCTTCCGGTGATCTGCCTCGCCTTTGAAATGCTTGCCTTTCTTTCGACATTGATGGTTGGTCGGAAGAAATCGACGATGGCCCAGGTACACATTCTTCCTGCAGCTTGCCAGGTATATACTATCGGTGTCAAGTAAACAGTGCGTGCATGCGTGGTATCCCTTGTTTGTCTGTCCTGAAAGGTTACTGAGAGCGGGCCAATCGTTGATGGTCACGAACAACAACGCCTTTAGGTTAAATTCCTCCTGTTTGTGCTCATCCCACGTACGTACACCGTTTCCATTCCACAGCTGTAAAAGTTCTTCAACTAATGGCCTTAGGTACACATCAATGTCGTTGCCGGGTTGCTTAGGGCCTTGGATGAGAACTGGCATCATAATGAACTTCCGCTTCATGCACATCCAAGGAGGAAGGTTATACATACATAGAGTCACGGGCCAGGTGCTGTGATTGCTGCTCTGCTCCCCGAAAGGATTAATGCCATCCGCGCTTAAAGCAAACCATACGTTCCTTGGCTCACTTGCAAACTCATCCCAGTACTTTCTCTCGATTTTTCTCCACTGCGACCCGTCAGCGGGTGCTCTCAACTTCCCGTCTTTCTTACGGTCCTCACTGTGCCATCGCATCAACTTGGCATGCTCTCCATTTCTGAACAGACGTTTCAACCGTGGTATTATAGGAGCATACCACATCACCTTCGCAGGAACCCTCTTCCTGGGGGGCTCGCCGTCAACATCACCAGGGTCATCTCGTCTGATCTTATACCGTAATGCACCGCATACCGGGCATGCGTTCAGATCCTTGTACGCACCGCGGAAGAGGATGCAGTCATTAGGGCATGCATGTATCTTCTGCACCTCCAATCCTAGAGGGCATACGACCTTCTTTGCTGCGTATGTACTGTCGGGCAATTCGTTATCCTTTGGAAGCTTCTTCTTCAATATTTTCAGTAGCTTCTCAAATCCTTTGTCAGGCACAGCATTCTCTGCCTTCCACTGCAGCAATTCCAGTACGGTACCGAGCTTTGTGTTGCCATCTTCGCAATTGGGGTACAACCCTTTTTTGTGGTCCTCTAACATGCGATCGAACTTCAGCTTCTCCTTTTGACTTTCGCATTGCGTCCTTGCATCGACAATGACCCGGCGGAGATCATCATCATCGGGCACATCGTCTGGTTCCTCTTGATCTTCAGCAGCTTCGCCCGTTGCAGCATCATCGTGCACATCGTCTGGTTCCTCTTGATCTTCAGTAGCATCACCGTATTCAGGGGGCACATAGTTGTCATCGTACTCTTCTTCTTCGCCGTCTTCCATCATAACCCCTATTTCTCCGTGCCTCGTCCAAACATTATAGTGTGGCATGAAACCCTTGTAAAGCAGGTGGGTGTGGAGGATTTTCCGGTCAGAGTAAGACTTCGTATTCCCACATATAGGGCATGGACAACACATAAAACCATTCTGCTTGTTTGCCTCAGCCACTTCGAGAAAATCATGCACGCCCTTAATGTACTCGGAGGTGTGTCTTGAACCGTACATCCATTGCCGGTTCATCTGCGTGCATTATATATAATTAAGTGTGTCAAAAATCATTACAGAACATCATGAATAGATAATTAAGTGACCAAATTAATAGAAGTTCATCATCACATTAAAACCAAAGTACATACATAGTTCTCATCTAACAACATAAAGCTCTGCAGAGCATCTAAATTAATTAAACCATACACTGAAACTATGTAAAACATTTCAATGCGAAAACAAATGCGATCATAATCGCAACCAATGTAACAACTGATCCAACGGCATAATGATACCAAGCCTCGGTATGAATGGCATATTTTCTAATCTTTCTAATCTTCAAGCGCATTGCATCCATCTTGATCTTGTGATCATCGACGACATCCGCAACATGCAACTCCAATATCATCTTCTCCTCCTCAATTTTTCTAATTTTTTCCTTCAACAAATTGTTTTCTTCTTCAACTAAATTTAACCTCTCGACAATAGGGTCGGTTGGAATTTCCGGTTCAACAACCTCCTAGATAAATAAAATCTATGTCACGTTGGTCGGCATAATTGTCATAAACAATAAATGAACCAATAGTTATGAAAAGATAATATATACCACATCTGAATCATAGACAGGACGAGGGCCGACGGGGGCAGATACCAAAACCATCGCACTATATAAGATGCAATAATAAAAATAAGAAAATTATACAAGTATCTATATAAACATACAAGTAAGAGTTTTTTTCCTTTCAGAAAGAAGATAAGAACAAGAGGCTCACCACGGTGGTGCCGGCGACGAGATCGGCGCGGGCGATCGACGGCGGTGAAGACGGGGACGGGACATGACAGACCGCTAAACCTAGACAAATATTGAGAAAAATGGAGCTTGGAGATGGAGCTTGGAGGGGAGAAAGCTTAAGTAGTGTGGCTCGGGCATTCCATTGAACACCTCGTGTGCATAGGACGTGAGCTAGAGCACCACAAAGCTCTCTCCTCGCCGGCCACGAAAAATAGAGCAGTGAGAGTGCTCTGCTCGCGGGGTATATATAGGCAATTAATTGGTCCCGGTTCGTGGCTTGAGCCGGGACTAAAGGGAAGCCTATGGTCCCGGTTCAGGCCACCAACCGGGACAAATGGTGGTGGGCCAGGAGCAAGGCACATTGGTCCCGGTTCGTCCCACCAACCGGGACCAAAAGGTCCAGACGAACCGGGACCAATGGCGCACGTGGCCCGGCCGGCCCCCGGGGCTAACGAACCGGGTCCAATGCCCCCATTGGTCCCGGTTCTGGATTGAACCGGGACTAATGGTCTGACTCGGCCTGGACCATTGCCCCCCTTTTCTACTAGTGCCCTTAAGGCGTTATCAGGCATCTGCCGGTGGTGAAACAATCGATCCTCAGGCTTCACTATAGTACCCTTCCCCACATCCACCAACCCGCCCTTCATGTTGTAAAGGAGGGTGCACGGAGTGGAGTCGGCCTACAAAGACATATACGTGCGGCGTTAGAGATCCAAAAAGAACGGCAACTGAAGAATAATTAATTAGTTGAGTTGATGAAGGTGCAAGACGCGTATTTACCGTGAGGGCGTCGATCTCAGCCAATGTCGACGGCCCGACATTCAAGCCAGAGACGGAGCTAGGGCTCCTGTGAGAGCTGGGCGGAGGAGCAGGTGCTGGAGGAGGTGCGGGTGCGATTACCATACTAGGCATGGGTATGGGTGCGGTATTCATTGAGTTGCTCCCGGTGAAGCTGGGCATGGGAAAATCACTTGGTGGCGCATTTGGATTTTGTTGCACCCATGTGACCACTGTTGGAAACAAGCTTGTAAAGGCAGCCACCATATCAGATCTACACGCAGCGATTATCTCAGCTTTGGTCTCAACTTTTGCTTTATCCATCGCCCATGCCACCTTCTCGTCGATAGTCACTTGACTGAACTTCTTTCTCTGTCTTTTGGCCACGGGGTCCTCGCTATAATAGTACTTCCAAGTGGCCCCATCCCCGGCGCCATGCACACGTCCATATTGCAGCCGCTGGCCGGGCGGGTGTCCCATCATTATGTTCATGGCCCGGTTGAAAGGAGTGTCCCACTTCTACTTCGCCGATGACTGAGCCGACGAGTTGCTCTCGACCGCAATCTTGTGTTGCTCTCTCTGCAAAAATGGACCGTGAATCATTTACGAATGCGACTAGAATGTAATAGACTTCGTTGATCAGAGCCTAATATGTAAGGTGGTAAAAGAATAATTACCAGTAATCTCATGAATTTCCTAGTCGGCCTGTCGGTGAAAAAAAATCTTTTTCTTGGGGTCCCACGAGAATCGGGCCCCGATGAAGTCGTGCTCCTGCTGGTCGGTGAACTCAGCCAATGGGTCTGGGATCCCCTGACGTTCACGTTTTGTGTCCTCCTTAGCCCACACGGGCCTCTTTCCCGTGTAACCACGACTTCCAAGGGAACATGAATCTTGCGTGCAACGTAGTTAGAAGCAGCTTCTTCAATTGTTCATTCTTCCGTATTTTTGTGGTGTTGATGTTAGCGGTATCCCGTAGAATGCATGCTAGTTGGTTGCCATAACACGCTGCCACTTCTTGTGGCTCTATTGGCTCGAACTCGCCAGGGTGCACCGCCATGACCACCAGTCTTCCGGTGTCGAGCTCATTTGGGAGTCGTGTCCTCTTTTCCTTCTTTCCCTCACTGGCTTGGGAGGTCCCACCTTCCGTGCTATAGTTAGGAATATCATCAGCGCCAGTCTCAGTGCCGGTGTGGTTGGTGGCATCAGTGTCGGCGTCGGCACCACCACCGTGGTCATCCTTCATGACAAGGCGGTCTGGACACCCAGCTTCCTGTCTCTCCTGATCCGCCAGAAAGTCGAGGTAGGCGTGTGCTCGACCTAATTGGGAGTGAGAACCTCCGGCCTCATCGGTGTCGGTCATGTTTCCTAGGGTTCAATGTCGTAGTCGTTTAATTATCGAGCTTTATATAATAAAGTGAATAATGACAAAAAAGTGACCTTTCTTTTGCCAGAAATGTCGTTTCATTCCCGTCGCGACAAATCTCAAGCACTCGATATGTCCAATTTTCTAGCACAAGTCATACCGAAATTCATGGAAAATTTCGGCATGACCTTTGCAAGAAATTGCACATATAGAGCGCCTGAAATTTGCCGGAATGGAAATGAATCAACACTTCCGGCAAAACATAGGTCACTTAGCAATTGGTTTCCCTGCAAATGACAATAAGCACTATGTGGTGAAGTGATGTGTGTCATCACATGCATGTCAAGTGGATTCACATTACCCAGAGGTGTGCAACAATGATCAAGTCTCACAACATCAAGTGCACTTTAGTTTAGGCAACAGAAGAAAACTCATTACATCTCCACATGGCTAGGCAAATAACAAAAGCAGTAGACTAAGAAGGCAGCATTGCCTCTATTTAGATGCAACAAAATAAGAAAAAGCATATTAACAGCATTCTAACAATAGGCATTTTAACATCAAGCATTTGAACAACATGCATTTTAACAAAAAACATTTGAACACTCTAACAATAGGCATTTTAGCATTTGAACACTCTATGGCAGCAAGTGTGGACTATTGTGCCGATGAATGACAACCCCTATCTCCAAACCCCAAACTCTCTAACACTTAGCTCGCCTAAACGTGTCCCTAGACAGGCTTAAAATCCATGGAAACCACAACCAAGGAAATGAACATGGTGGCCGTCAGCTAACAAAAACCAGATCAATCAACACTACGTTGTCTGTCCTGCGGCTTCGGCATCAATAACAAACTCTGATATACGTCTTCAGTTGCTGATTCTACCAATTATTTCATCTTCAGCTAATTACCTAAACTTGTTGCTTTCACCTAAGTTTATTTTCATTTGTTAACAACAATCAGACTAGGCCACGGATGTCTCAAACAGGACAAGAGTCGGAGAGGAAGGAAGAGGGGGCGAGGGGCCATACCGGAGCGGGAGGGGGTCGGTGGCCGGCGTCGGGGTCGCCTTGTTGATCTGCAAAGACCAAATTTGGCCAGAGAGAGAGAGAGAGAGCTGGGGCTGAGGGGTCGGAGAGGAAGGAAGAGGGGGCGCAGGGCCATACCGGAGCGGGAGGGGGTCGGTGGCCGGCGTCGGGGTCGCCTTGTTGATCTGCAAAGACGAGATTTGGTCAGAGAGAGAGAGAGAGAGAGCTGGGGCTGAGGGGTCGGAGAGGAAGGAAGAGGGGGCGGGGGGCCATACCAGAGCGGGAGGGGGTTGGTGGCCGACGTCGGGGTCGAGGCGGCGGCGGCGGCGGCGCGGGAGGGGGTACTTCTCCTCCTCGTCGATCTGCAAAACCAAATTTAGTCAGAGAGAGAGCCGGGGCAGAGGGGTCGAAGAGGAAGGAAGAGGGGGCGGGGGGCATACCCGAGCGGGAGGGGGTCGGGGCAAGGTGGGGCGGGGCTGGCGTCGGTGGTGGCGTGGGCGGGGCGGCGTCAGCGATGGCATCAGAGGGGATCGACGAGCGGAGCAAGTGAGAGAGACAAGAAAGAGGGGGCTAGCGGACTGGTGCTATAGCTAACTTAGCTATAGCGCGTGTTGGCAAAACGCGCTATAGCTAAGTTAGCTATAGCGCTGGTCCAACAAAAACGCGCTACTGCTAGTTTTTTTCCTTTATTTATTATTCTTTTTTTAGTTTCCTTTTTCTTAGCTATAGCGCTTCCCTGGATAAAACGCGCTACTGCTAACTTTTTTTCTTTATTTTTTTATTTTTCTTGCACTTCATTTTAACTTATTAGTTCCTTTTTCTTTTTCTTTTCATTTCATTTTGCAAAACTTCCTTTATTTTTCTTTTTCTTTTTATTTCATTTGCACTTTTCTTTTTCTTTTTCTTTCATTTTGCAATATACCATTGTTACCCTCCGGATAATAATTAGTATAATATATATCTTACATCATTTGACTGCTATCGGCGGTATACAAGATAGCTAGACACGTACACAAACTTTGGGATTAGTTTGTCAGCTTGGGCGACGACGACTCTTCAGACTGATCTTCTTCCCTCTTTTGTTCGTTGTCGAATAATTGAGCCCATGGTCGTGACTTTTCCTACTCCAGGGATTACGATCTTTCGTAGGTAATGTAGTCTCCATTCTTCTTTTGACATATGTTTCATCGTCATCAGCATCATATTCCCTCATCGGATCACCGTACTGGTCATAGTCTTCCTCGTTGGCGATTCCATCCATTCCGGCGATGCTCCTTTTGCTTCTCCTCACGACAACACGGCTGGGATTGATCGGATCAGTTATCAAGAAACATTGTGTCACGTGTTTAGCGTGTACCCATGGCTCATTTTTGGCGATGGCGTTGACGGTACCGCTATCATCGGAGTCGGGTATACACAGGGTAGTGAAATGTCGGTTTTCTCTGTGTACATTTTTAGCCCATCTGACACGGAACATCGTCGCACTATGCAATCCAGAGTAGTTAAGCTCCCATATCTCTTCGACCCTTTCGTAATATCTTTCAATTACATTCCTGGTCATGGCTTCCATCGTCACCCCTGAGTTTTGGTCATCACTATTTATATCTTTCTCCTCCGTGTAGAACGTGTATCCGTTGATATCGTATGCTTGATAAGTCGCGAGGTTTGTCGAGGGGCCATCTGCTAAGGCGCATATGAGTGTTCCATTCGGACAACCCTCTTCCGGGGGATTAGCCAGAACTCGCTGTTTGAACCAATGCAAGAAAGTGGAGTTGTGCTCTCTAATAACTTCAACGTCCGTCCTGTGCACCCCACGGTCACGGTACTTCTTTGCGATGGTCTCTTTGTGCAGTGTCACGAAATCTTCTAGCACATCTAGGTGTTGTAGCACTACTAAGTTTGCCCAGTCAAGGTCGTTTTGTCTGCCCGAGCGTAACACATTCACATCCCTATGACCCTTGGTGTGACCTTCGCCTTCGAGCCTTCCATAGTGCTTGTTGACGGGCAAACCAACAACAGGGTCTTTGGTCAGATAACTCTCACAAAAAGAGATGCACTCTTTGGTCAGATATCCCTGGGCTGTGCTTCCATCTGGACGGGACATGTTACGAACGAATCCTTTGATGATGACCCCATTCATCCTCTCGAACAACATCATGCTATGCAGGAACGTCGGCCCTAGGTCGATGATGTCGTCCACGATGTGGACACATACATGCACCATGACATCAAAGAACGCGGGCGGGAAGTACATCTCTAGCTCATTGAGTATGACAACGATCTCTTCCTGTAGCCTATGCAGTTGCTTCACACTGATCGACTTTCGAGAGATAGCATCAAAAAAGTGGCATAGTTCAGTAAGCGTCTCACGCACATGTGTGTCCATAATCCCTCTAAGTGCAACGGGAGTAACTGTGTCATCATCACATGACAGTCGTGAGACTTCATCCCACTGAACCTTTTTTTCTTAGTGTCCAGATATCTGCTTATCTTCCCATAGTATCCAGAACTAACTTTGATTCCGGCAAGGCACTTGATCAATTGATCGGCCTCCTTCAGATCTAAGGTGAAGCAAGAGGGGGGGGGGGCAATATTGTTCTTCCTTCTTGTTTACTTTTTTGCCCCTATCTTCCATCTCCGTCTCCGTCCCGGTCTCCTTTGACAACCTTTTACCGGGCATTTGGAGATCTTTCCTGATTTTCAAAAATTCCAAGTCTTTTCTTGCCTTCGGCCCATCCTTGGTCCTCTCCGGCATGTTCGTTAATGTTCCAAGCAAACTCTCAAGTATATTTCTTGTGATATGCATTTGATCAAGGCTATGTGGCATGTCGAGTATGGGCCAGTATTCCAAGTCCCATAAAACAGATCTTGTCTTACATATCTTCAGTAGGGGCTCCGGCGCCTTTTTCTTAGTCTTTCCAGGCGAGGGGCACTCTTCCTAGTTCTTCAATAACTCATATATTTCTGGATCGCTACGCTTACGTGGAGGACCTCGATGCTCAGCCTTACCATTGAATAGATCTCCACGCTTTCTCCATGGGTCATCCTTCTCGAGGCATCTTTGATGCCCCATGTACACGATTTTCAAAGACCCTCCATCTTTCGATAGCTACAGAGATGTTGTGTCATCCATGTACCTCGTGCATCCGCAATATTCGTGGCACACCTGGCCGGAGAGATAGCCGTAACCGAGATAGACCTGCACCGTCGTGATCAGCGCGGCTCTCATGTACAAATACTCTCCTTTGCTTACATCCCGTGTCTTGGCCGATGTTGTCCATAAGGTCTGTAACTCCTCTTTCAGTAACCCGAGATAAAGATTTATATCATTTCCCGGTTGTCTCGTCCCTTGAATAAGCATAGCCATGTGTATGTATTTTTCCTTCATGCACAACCAGGGGGAGGTTGTACATCCATACAAACACGGGCTATGTGCTATGATTGGTGTTCTGGTTGCCAAATGGATTCATGCCATCACTACTAGCGCCAAGCACGATGTTCCTTGGATCATTTGCAAAAAATTCAAATTCAGCATTTAATGCTGTCCACTGGCTAGCATCTGCGAGGTGTCTCAGCTTCTGTTCATCTCTGTCATCTAGCTTCACCCTCTCCGCGTGCCAGCGCATAAGCTTTGCTTCTTTCACTACTAGGAAAAGGGCTATAGATAGGATTGATACTAATGGCGCACCAGGTAAGTAGTGCGCCACTACTATATTCTAATGGCGCACCGGTTGGAGGTGCGCCATTAGTGTGGAAGACACTAATGGCGCACCAGACACACGGTGCGCCACTAGTATTGAATTTTTTTTCCATTTTTCCATACATACTAATGGCGCATGATGTCAAAGTGCGCCATTACTAGTTCTAACTAGTTATGGTGCACCTTATAGACAGTGCGCCATTAGTATATTTTTTTTACTTTTTTGCAAAACTACTAATGGCGCACCGTGTCAAAGTGCGCCATTACTAGTTTAAACTACTAATGGCGCACCTTTCCACAGTGTGCCATTAGTATGTATATATATATATATATATATATATATATATATATATATATATATATATATATATTACTATTCTGCAAAAACTACCAATGGCGCACCACCCGCAGGTGCGCCATTAGTAACCAGGGTTACTAATGGCGCATTTGCTGGTGGTGCGCCATTAGTAACCTGGGACCGACAAGATATTTTGGACAGCCCACCTACCCACTCACTTCCCCACTTCATTCTCTCCACCTCGTCCTCCAAGCTTGTCTCGGCTGCCTCCTCCTCCTCAACTCATTTCCACCATAGATTCATCAAAATTAAGTGGTGAAATTACCTTTTTCGATAGGTAAGTAAGGGGAAAGCTATCTTCATGATGTAGATCTACTTTTTTTCTCCCTAGCTCGCTCCAACAACGTGCACATGCACTTTTTGTGGCCTAGCTAGCTCTATGTATGTTTGTGGTGTTGCTTGTGTTTGTGGTGTTGCATATATGTTTGTGTTGGCAGGTACCGGTATTTGAAATGCGATAGTTGGCAATATTTTGCCAGAATGTTGATTCATTTCCGTTTCGGCGAGAATTTTGCCACTATGCATTCTTTTTGGTCCTATTTTTAGGGAAGGTCATGCCAAATTTTTTCTTGGTTCTAAAATATCGTTTTGCTCCACCCCGCAGGCGACCATAGTTTTTGAGCTCCGCGAAGGCCGAGATACTTCAAAAGAACGAGACGGATATAAGATGTCCGTGTCGAAGATGCAAGCTGAAGAGCCTTATTGCGGACCCGGATTCCGGGCAGTTGCGGGACCACCTGCTCTTGCATGGTTTCATGGATGGCTATCGGTGGCAAGGTGATGAAGATGACTATGAAGTCGTCCATGGGGGCCGGGCAAGAAATGAGGAAGGGCAACAAGACAAGTACCACTGCGGCGAGGGCGGGCGAGAAGACGAAGAATCTCCAGGACATGATCACGACGGTGATGCTATACACAGTCATCATGTAGAAGATGTCGTACATGACGATGAGGAAGATCAAGACGAAGGGCATGATCATGAAGACGAAGATGCCGGAGCAGACGACGATGGAGGCTGGGTGCAGGACCCTCATATTCAAGAGCTGCTTCTCATCCAGACAGATAACACAAGAGCTGCCGCACGAGAGAAAGCCAAGCTGGATCAACTGGAGATAGACGCGGTTACTCCATTGTATGAAGGATGCAGGCCTGAGGATACCCGCCTGAAAGTAACGCTCATGGCTCTGGAGATGAAGGTAAAACAGAAAATGACCGACGCATGCTTCGACGAGAACATGTCATTCTGGCACGAACGTCTTCCCAAGGGGAACAAGTGCCCGACCAGTTTCGAGGAGGCGAAGAAAATCGTGTGTCCTCTGGATTTACCGCACGTGAAATACCATGTGTGCATGAACAATTGCATCATTTATCGGGACAAGCACGCGGAGTCTACCATATGTCCAGTGTGCGGCGTCACTCGATACAAGAAGAGGAAGAAAGCTCCTCGAAAATCGGTGTGGTATTTTCCGATCACTCCTCATTTGCAGCGGTATTTTGCGGACCCTAAGGTAGCAAAGCTCCTGCGTTGGCACGCGGGAAGATGATGCAAAATGATCCGGAGAAAAATAAAAGAGACAAGATGCTGAGTCACCCTAAGGATGCGAGCCAGTGGCAAGTGTTGAACTTCGAATACCTAGAATTTGGGAAGGATCCAAGGAACATCGTGCTGGGCACGAGCACCGATGGAGTCAATCCGTTTGGCAACCAGAGAAGCACACATAGCACCTGGCCTGTGTTTGTGTGGATGTACAACCTTCCCCCCTGGTTGTGCATGAAGAGGAAGTACATTCACATGAGTATGCTAATTGAAGGGCCGAAACAACCAGGGAACGACATCAATCTGTATCTGGGGCTGCTGAAGGAGGAGCTAGACACGCTGTGGAAAACGCCAGCCAATACGTGGGACGCCGCAGAGAAAGAATATTTCCCTATGAGAGCCGCACTGCTCATGACGGTGCACGACTATCTCGGTTACGAATATCTCGCGGGGCAGGTAGTCCACGGCTTTTCTGGATGTGTAAGGTGCATGGATGACACAACGTATCGCCAGCTAGATAGAGATCCCGGGTCTTCGAAAACCGTGTTCATGGGACATCGAAGGTGGCTTCGCGACGATGACCCGTGGAGGAAACGCAAGGATCTGTTCGATGGTGAAACCGAACCCCGAAAACGCCCGTGTACGAGGAGCGGCGAGGAAATAGACGAGATGTTGAAAAATTGGAAAGACTTCCCACTGCCGGGAAAGAAGCAAAAGGCGCCAGAGCCAGGAAAAAAGCGAAAGGCGCCAGAGCCGCTGCTGAAGGTATGGAAAACAAGGTCTGTTTTCTAGGACTTGCCGTACTGGAAGATCCACCGTGTGCCTCACAGCCTTGATGTCATGCATATCACGAAGAACATGTGCGAGAGTCTGCTTGGTACCCCTGCTCAACATGCCAGAGAGGACCAAAGATGGGCCGAAAGCAAGGGCAGACTTGAAATCAATGGGCATCAGGCAGGAGCTTCACGCTAATGATGATGATGATGATGATGATGAGGCGAAGCAGGACACAGAAAGTCGTCGCAAAGGCAAAAAGGCCAAGAAGACCGGAAATGACTACCCTCCCGCGTGCTTCACTCTAAGTCAGGAGGAGATCGAGCAGTTTTTCACCTGCCTCCTAGGAGTAAAACTTCCTTACGGTTACGCGGGGAAGATAAGCAGATACCTAGACCCAGCGAAGCAGAAGTTCAGCGGGATGAAGTCTCACGACTGTCACGTGCTGATGACGCAGATACTTCCAGTTGCAATCCGTGGGATCATGGACGCGCACGTCCGTGAAACGCTATTTGGCCTATGCAACTTTTTCGACGTCATCTCTCGGAAGTCGATTGGCGTGAGGCAACTCAGAAGGCTACAGGAAGAGATCGTGGTGATACTATGCGAGCTTGAGATGTACTTCCCGCCCGCATTCTTCGACGTTATGGTGCATCTGCTGGTCCATATCGTGGAGGATATCATCCAACTCGGGCCGACGTTCCTGCACAGCATGATGCCGTTCGAAAGGATGAATGGTGTCATCAAAGGATACGTTCGCAACATGTCACGTCCAGAGGGAAGTATAGCCAGGGGCTTTCTGACCGAAGAGTGCATCTCCTACTGCACGAATTATCTAGGCATCGAGAACCCCGTTGGTCTGCCCGTCAACAGGCACCTAGGCAGGCTCGCTGGATGGGGTCACCGTGAGGGTCGCCGCGAAATGCATGTCGACTTCGAGGGTCGACTCGCCGACTTTGAAAGAGCAAACCTAGTCGCGCTACAACACATAGACGTGGTCGATCCTTGGGTGGTAGAGCACAAAACCTTTATTGAGAAGACGTACAATGACCGAGGCCAACAGAGGACGGACGGAGATATAATCAAAGAGCACAACTCATGTTTCACGCGTTGGTTCAAGCAGAAGCTTCTGTCGTACCCTTTACATGAGGATTCTTCCGCGGAAGAACAACTCATATTCGCCTTGTCACAGGGCGCCGAGCACAACCTGATGACCTATGAGGCGTACGATATCAACGGCTACACATTCTACACCGAGGACAAGGACATGAAGAGCGATGGTTATCAGAACTCCGGGGTAACGATGGAATCCTACACCGGCAACGACAAGGACAGATACTACGGAAGGATCGAGGAGATCTGGGAGCTGAGCTACGCTGGAGAGAAGGTCCCGATGTTCCGTGTCAGATGGGCCAAGAGCGTCCTAAAAGAAGACCGGTATTTCACCACCATGGTTATACCCGAAGCCAAATCCAAGACCGCGGGCGCAAACGTCACCGCGAAAAATGAGCCATGGGTACTGGCTTCCCAAGTGGACCAATGCTTCTTCATTACCGACCCGTCAAAGCCCAGTCGTGTTGTCGTGAGGAGAGGCAAAAGGAAGATCATCGGAATGGATGGAGTAGCCAATGAGCAAGACTTCGACAAGTACGGCGACCCGAAGATCGAACATGACGACGACGATGAAGTAGCAGCACACACCACAAGAAGAAGCAGGACAACCCTACCTAAAGGACGTCCGTTCCACAGAAGAACTCCATTTGCGAAAAAGAAGGGCAAGAAGATTGTGAACAGATAGCTAGCTAAGATCGATTGTATTTAAATCGTAGTCTTCATTTCTCGATTGTATTTCATGGGCACTTTTTGATATCATGAATATTTTTAAATTTCATGGACACTTTTTGATCTAAATCTCGATCCCACCCGCACCCTCCCCCGCTAGCTCCACCGCCGCCGACGACCCACCGCAACCTCCCCGCTCCACCGCCGCCGACGAGCACCCCCCCCCGCACCCTCCCCGCTCCACCACCGCCGACGAGCACCCCCCGCACCCTCCCCCGCTCCACCGCCGCCGACGAGCACCCCCCGTTTCATATTCATATTCATTTTTTAAAAAATAATAATAAAAAGTGTAGACTACAATTGTAGTTAAACAACAATTATTACTGTTTTTATAAAAAATATTACTGTTTCATATTCATATTCATTTTCTAAAAAATTATTACATGCAACAAAAAATAAAAAAAAGATTACTAATGGCGCACCTCTGCCTGGTGCGCCATTGCTATGTAAAAAAATTACTAATGGCGCACCGACCGCGGGTGCGCCATTAGTAAGATTCCCCCTAGCTAATTCCCTCCCTCTCGCCAGATCCCCTTCGTCCCTCTCCCTCGCCAGATCCACTTCCCCCCGCTGCCCCGACCCAGCGCCCGCCCCCGCGCCTCCTCCGTCGCCCCCCAGTCAGCCCCTGCCCTGCCCCCCATCGCCGTCCGCTCCCAATCCACCCCCTCCCTCGCCTTCACCGCACCCACCCACCCCCTCCCTCGCCTTCCCAGCCCTCGAGCTCCACCGTGCGAGGCGACAGGCAAGGCGGCGGGCAGAATCTGCTTCAACACCGGGCCGGCGAGCCGCGGAACCAGGGCGCGATGGCGCTCGACCCCTCCACCCCCCCTCCACCTCTTCTTCCTCGGGTCGCCGCTGTCTTCCTCAACTCCGGCCACCTCTGTTGCTACTAAGCTGTCGCAGGGCCTCCTTGCGCCTCCCCGGTGAGCTCCGCCTCCTCTCCCCTCTTCCTTCTCGCAAACACTCTGTTTGTCCAGCAAATCGGCGATAATCCTGTTGATTCCGGCTGTAGTATTTCAATCCAACAGTAGCGCCGAACGGCAGTGGCATCATTCTGGGGTATAGTTAGGGCCATGATGGCACAAGCATTTAAACAACTGATACAATATTACAAAAAACAATGCACAATGATTTTGCTAGTAGTTAAGCAAAGAGCAACTTTTCCCCAAGAAAACGAAGAGAATTAGTTTGTAAATACCACTGACAAATGGAACACGCCGATCAGTTATCACTGCAATTTCCAACATATATATGACATTTGCTGTTTGAGTTGTTAGTTTTTCCCATTTCTCGTTCAGTCAATTCAGCCAAATGCTAAACCTTTATACAGAGAGATGGAAACAGATGCTTCCTGTGTAGTATAATTTTTTTACTAGGTTGCCAGAAGAGGGGGGCTTACAGGTAAAACTACCGGGAATTGTTATGCACAAATTGCTAGTGGTTGCTTGGCCACTCACTACAACTAATTTCACATAACCAAAATGATAAAAAGGGAGATGATGGCAACCAGTTTAGAAAACATTGTACTAGTGAGTGGTAACTAGTTTGAAGAAAATTGTAAATAAGATTCCAACTAGTTTGAAGAAAATTGTAAATAAGATTCCAGCAAATTAGTGATCTAATTGTGATAATCCTGCTCACATCCCCACTTGCAGCAGAGGCAGGCAATGCCTCTATATGCTCTGTTTTACTGCCTAGCTAGAGCACAAACCTAGCCCCAGTTGTGTATTCCCAATTGCTAGTGGTCTAACTGATGTTTCCCTAGTTGGGTGAGACTGACTTGGCTCTTTCTTGGAGGAGACAGATCAAACAAGTGTTGTCAGTTTTTGTTTGAACTTCAAAGAGTGTTGTGACTTGGCTCTTAATCAAAAGACTGTTGTCAGTTTTTGTTTGAACTTTGTTTGACTGGAGGAAATTACTCTTAAATGCTAGTCCTATTCTGGTGGAGATTTTTCTTGTCCTGAGTTACACTGAAGATATTTTTCTGATAATATTATAAAAACTGCCTGGTGTGTGTTCAACTTGTATCTTCTAGCTTAAGTTTAACTTGTCCTGAGTTACACTCAAGTTATAATGTGTTTAACTTGTAGCTTCTAGCTTAAGTGAGTAGCCAGTACTGTAGTCAGTAGCTTAACTTGTTTAAGTACTGCTAGTTAGTTGTACTGATATTAAATGATGCCTGAAATGATGTATCATGTATCTTTAGCATGATCTGTTTCAGATAATAAATGATGCTTGAAATGAATTCTTGTGTAAGTGAAGGCTTGCTATGTTGTTGCAGCCAGCTATTTTCTGTTTCCTCATTTGGATTACTCAGTTATTTAGTTTATTATTACTTGGGAAAAGTACTATGAGAAAAAAATGATTATCTGCATTCCATTGTTAAATGTTGTACTTGGGCACAATACCTTTTCATCCATACTTTACACTGTGAATCCAATACCAGTTGCCCATGCTGATTATTTCACTTCAAACAGGCCACCTAGTGGCACAAAGCTCCATCAGAAACAGAATCAAAGCAGTGTAGTGGCATGGCCATTGACCTGTGGCTGGCATCTAGACACCACACACATACATACAGAGGCACATTGACTATTACTATGGCAAGTACTGTGTCAAGTACTCCATGTGTTTTTTTTGGCAGTTTATCATGAAATTGCAGGTACCCCGAGAGGCCCTTGAGTTTGCCGGAATGTCGATTAACTTCCGTTCCGGCAAATTCGGGTACTCCATATGTCCTATTTTCAGCAAAGGTCATGCTGAAATTTTCCGTGAATTTAGCATGACTTTGCTAAAAATAGGACATATGGGGTACTTGCGACTAATGCATGGGCCGGGGTATCTTAGTACTTAATTAAGTAGGATCAACTACCCCGCCATTCTTGCTGCATTAAACCATAGGTGGCAATAGAGCCAAGTGATTAGGCCCAACTTAGAATTCTCCTTAGCATCGATAAACCCTAGATGATAAACCCAACATAGGTGGCAATAGAGCCAAGTGATTAGTGCCAAGTGATTAGGCCCAACCTAGGGTGCCTCGGCTTAGGCTTTTAGGGTGCCTCGGCGTCAACAAACCCTAAATGATAAAAGCTTAGCTTTTAGGATGCCTCGGTGTCGACAAACCCTAAATGTTGAGACCATGATCTTGTTCCTTGACAATAACCAACTTTTTGACCAAACTTTTTTTCCTATTTAGAGCAAAACATGGCCCACAACGATGAGGCCGGTGGTTCGGGCGGCAAGCAATTCTGGGAGCTGTCCCAGGAGATGGAGGAACAACCTCACCGCTATGAGGACGCCGCGGAAGACACCGATCCTGACTACACAACCCCTAGTGGCTTCGGGGATGACACCACTGATGGTGCCGCCGAGGATGCCACCACTGATGATGGCGGCGCACACACAGATGGCAGCCAACCGAAGAAGCAAAGGAAGGACCGGCGCCCGAATGCGCTCCGCACCCTCAAGGAGGAATTCACTCAAGTGGACTCCGACGGGAATCCAACGGAGCCCAAACATATAGTCAAGGGGTACGCGCTTCAGCTCGGGTGCATTCTCCGGAGCACCGTCTCGATCAACACCGATAACCTTAGGAATAAGGACCACGGGAATTTGCGCAACCTCCTCTTCACGAAGCTGCACGAACGATACAAGTTCCCCGCCGAATTTGAAAACACACGCCTCTCAGGGAATAAAGTGAACAGTGCCGCCCTCACGAAGATGAGCACGGCCCTGTCTACTTGGAGAAGCGCGGTGAAGAGAATGATTGATAAAGGTGATACTTATGAGAAGATCAAGGCGAAATATCCTTTGATGAGCGAAGATGAGTACAAGGAGTTCAAGATCAAGTGCGAGAGCAGCGCAACCTCCGAATCAAGTCAGTGGGGGAAAGAAATGCGGGAGTTGAACTTAGGGGAACACAAACTCGGTCCCGGCGGTTACAGAGTGGCGGAGCCTATATGGGACAAGGAGGACGCGGAGCGTGCCGAGCAAGGCCTACCGCCCCGCTTCGAGAAATACAGCGGTAACAAGCAGACCAGGAACTATGTCAGGGCCCGGTACAAGGAGGACCCGATAACAAAGGAGCTTACCACGGATCCGAAGACCAGGGCGCTTGAGCTTGTTCTGGTAAGGAATACACCCCCGCGTAATTAGCTCCATATGGTTGCACTCTAATTAATCCCCAATATTTCTAAATGGTTCACGTTCCTTTCGCAGGACACTAAAAGCAGTAGCGCGGGGTCGTCTCAGAGCTCCCCTTTTGACACCCCTTTAAATAGGGCGTTGAACATAATGAAAAGCAAGGATAAGCTCACTAAGCCGACGTCAGCTGGTCGTGTGGCCGGCAAAGGCTTGTCCACAAAATGGGGGTCATACTATACCGCTGGTGTGCGGAAGGAGAAAAAGGCCAGCTCGGAAAGCCAGACGCGCGAGGTTGAAGCACTCAAGGCACAAGTGGCGCAGATTCCGGAGCTTGTCCAAGAGCAAGTGGAACAATAACTGGGAACAAAGCTCAACGCCATGGTGCCTACGTTGATTCATGGGCTGACGACGTGGATTGCGGGCGGCCAACAGGGGCCTCCCCCGGTTCCCAGCTTCACGGCCAGCAACTCACACAGCGCGCAGGCGGCGCCATTGGTGTCTCCGGCGGCGGTGCCATTGGTGTCTCCGGCGGAGGCGGTATTCGTGTCTCCGGCGCCGGCACGGGCATTGGAGCTTAATGCACCCGGGTGTACGCCGGCCGGCACCTCGCCAGCAAGCGCCCCCTCCGCCAGTTGCACGCCCGCTGTTGGCGGTGCCTCGACATTAGCCGAGCTCGACGGCATCATGGTAACTAAACCTCTCGGCCGATGACTTCATCTCCTTGCCTTTCACTGGGCATCCCTAACGCCCTGTACATGTTTTCGCAGGGCACCGCCGATGTTCCTTGCACTCTTCTGCACTTTGTGGGCGCCGAGTTGGTCGATATCGCCAATGGCAGAATCGTTCAACCAGGCAACCCCATGTTCCACGGTAATCCGATGCCACCCACAGTGTATAGGGTTGAAGTGGTTAGGGTGCTGCCAGGCTGCGACGAGATATTACTTCCGGTTCGACCCGCTGGGGCCGACGAAGAAGATGAGATGACCCTCAGCGCCTGCGTAAACTGGCCCCTGCTTTGGCCGAAGAGCCAGATTCGTTTGGGGGCGCCAAGACCGCCAGCCGTGCCGGCGCCAAGCCATGGCAAGAACGCCGCAACGCTACCGGACCTGCCGGACATCCCTATGTCGGACATCCCTATGGCACAGGATCCGGACAACCCTATGGCACAGGATCCGGACGACAACGACAACGATGATGGTACATTTACCAAAGTCGATAAGTACTTTGCCGAACATGGGTACGCTGACGAGTTTTGCGGGCCTCTTTCTCAAGAACCCAACCAAGCCGACCGCAATCTAGCTGGTATGGCGGAGAAATCCAATTGCAATAGGCGTCGTCTGGCTTTCAGTTCTCAGGAGACGCCTCCAGCTCCCGCCTTCACCGAGCCTCAGATAGCTGAGGTGCGAAATATTATCAGCCCCAACACGCTCAAGAAGGCGGTCTGTGAGCAGAACTCGGTCCCATTACAGGAGATCAAGAAGAAGGGACGAAAACGAAAGACTAACAAGGGCGCCGGTGCGAGCCAGCCGGCACCGAGTTCGATCCATGCTCAGGAAGGGCCACCTTCACCAAAGGATATCTGAGGAGGGTGCATGTGGCGGGTAGGGTGATGCTACCGCCAAATATGCTGAATGCTGCAACCGGTGCTATGCGGAGTCTGCACGACAGTGTTCTTTCTTTGGAGAAGCGGCGTCTCAGAGAGAAGGATGTGGCATACCCGGTTTTCGTGGCCAAGGTGCCAGAGGGCAAGGGCTTTGTGGATGGCGACATCGGGGGTACGATCGTCCTGCGGTTTGATGACATCTTTGCTATGTTTAACCTTCATCCGCTGCACTACACCTTCGTTCGGCTGTTTTCGCTGAGTATGGAGATGCGGATCATTAGAGACAAGACCCCGGACATCGTGATAGTCGACCCCTTCTACATGCGTGCCAAGCACTTGAGCAGCGCTGGGGACCGCCAAGTTGCGAGTTCACACCTCGAAGGCGTCATTCTGGCAAACCCAGATAAGGATAACTTCCTTGTGGCTTACTTTCCCGAGTAAGTCATCCCTTAACCGCCCCGTAACATATGATTTCTTAGATTTCGATCGTTCTTTTTTTTACAACATTCCATGTTCTGTGCAGTGACACACATTGCACACTCATCCTCTTAAGCCCGAAATATTCCATGGCCACGTATTTCGACCCGAACCGTAACTCCAAGATAGACTACACAAATGTCAAGAAAGTTCTTGATGATGTTCTCCCCGGCTACGCCAAATCTGGAGGCACCTTCACCAGGGCAGTTCGTAAGTACGGCAAGCACATGTTCTCACACAATACGAAGTTCTGCTGCGTCAAGCAGCCGCCTGGCGGTCAGAAGGATGCCTACTACGCCCTCCATCACATGCGGGCGATCGTAAGGGACCATCATCAACTTCTGCTACCAGATAATCTCAAAGGTTGGGCCGCGAAGGTTGTCGGCAATCCAGGACGCGGACCTCAGACAAGAATTCTTTCGCATCCAGTCGGACTTTGCGGACATCATCCATCAAGATGCCCTTCATACCTCGGGGCAGTTCTACCTCAGATATCAACCGTCCAACAATGAGATAGATGGAATGCTACAAATGCAGGGTGACAACGACCACGATTTCATGACCATCACGACAGACGGCGGCTTCATCCACGCTCCTGTCCGATGAGTCGAGTCGAAAGTAGTGATGTGTAGTTCTGAAACATTGATTGGCTCATGTTGTAATTAAACTTTAATGAATTCGTATGTCTCTTTGGTTTGGACAGTCGTTCAACTTAGATGTAATCGATGCTATTTATTAGTAGGACCATGAATCGTGCTATTAATGTCTTGCTTTTCTCTTCCGATCCTTTTGTTGCATACTTACATATTGCTTATGTATTGTCTGTTGTTTTGGCTTGTGCATAGAGATGCCGTCGTATGTCGTGTACAAGGGTAAGGTTCGCGGAGTCTACGACGACTGGGAGGAGTGTCGGAGACAGGTTCACCATTTCAGCGGTAACAGTTACAAAGGGTACACCACTAGGGCGGAGGCCGTATCTAGATATGCCCGCTATCTAGCGGGAGAGAGGAGAGAGCGTTGGAGGAACCGGATGAAGACCAGTTTGATCGCGATGATGCTCATCGTGATGACCACAACTCTCTTTTATGTGATGGTAGTATAGATGATCGATATCGACTTGTAATGTGAAGACAAACTCGATACTCGCGGTCTTGAGACTTGTAATGTTTTATCTTTGTTCGGTCTTTTGAATTCTGAGACTAATATGATGAATTGTATTCGGAGACTAATCTTCTATTGTATTCGATGAATCTGATGTTGCTGTGTGCTGCTGTCTATATTCTGTCCAATAATATATTTTGTAACCTGTGCAAAAATCAGAAAAGCCAAAAAAAAACAACAAAATTCATACTAATGGCGCATCACCACCAGGTGCGCCATTAGTATGCCAAAAGGATACTAATGGCGCATCAAGGCAGGATGCGCCATTAGTATGACAAAGCACATGGTTACATATGGGCCCCCGGGAGGCATACCAATGGCGCACAGTGTTACATACTACTGGCGCACTTCCTGGTGCGCCATTAGTACACCAGATACTAATGGCGCACAAGAGGTGCGCCATTAGTAAAAAATACTAGTGGCGTGCTACTAATGGCGCACCGGTAGTGCGCCATTAGTAGGCAAAACCGGTGCGCCATTAGTAGCCCTTTTCCTAGTAGTTTTTAGGATCTACGAAATACTGCTGTAGACGCGGAGTGATGTAAAGTACCATACAACTTTCTGTGGAGCTTTCTTTCTGGCCTTTTTATATTGTGAAGCATTGCACTTTGGACAGATGGGTTTTTCGGCGTGCTCGTTCCGATATGTGATGAAATCATTGATGCATGCATGATAACTAATATGTGGCAGATCAAGAGGGCACACGATTTTCTTTGCCTCCTCGACACTAGTAGGACACAGGCTTCCTGCGGGAAGAACCTTCTTTAGGTACTTCAGAAGCTCATCCAGGCTTGTATCTGTCCATTTCTTTTTTGCCTTCATCTTTAGAAGTTCTAGTGTGAAACTCAAGCAGGTCACCTCGGGATTATTGCAACCATCATACAAAGGAATCATCGAGTCTACCTCCAGTTGCGCCAGTTTGGCCTCCTCTCTAGAAGCAGCTATGTCGCTAGTCGTCTTCTTGCGAAGCAGGTCTCGAACATGCGGGTCCCGCATGGCTGAACTTAGTAGCGACGAAGATGGTGGCGTGTCCACGTCTTCTCCGCCTTGAACTGCCTCTTCGCCATCGACATTTCCAAGGCCGTCTTCCTCTTCGGGCACATAATCGGTCATCTCTTCGTCTGGTGGCCCCATGTTGTTATTTCCTGCCCCGTCATCCTCCTCCTCCTCATCATCATCATCATCATCACCTTCACTTATCCACCGAGTATGCCCATGCATGAAACCATGCATGAGCAGGTGCGCCTTGAATTTACCACCCTTAAACGGGTTGAGCCTGACTCTTCCTTTGCATTTTCGACACGGACATAAAACATCCCTCAGTATTTTTTCATACATGTCATCCACAACGGATTGCTAGTATCTTTCCACCATCCTTCCATTGACCTTCATGATCACCTGCGGGTGGAACAAATATTATAACCGCATATATATGCATGCATGGATCAAATTCATACAAAAATTCGGCATGACCTTCCCTAAACATAGGACATATTGAGTTTGCATGCCCGAAATTCGCCGAAACAGAATTGAATCGACAATTCGGCAAAACATAGGCAACTCATGTCACCCACATTATTTCATCAAATACACAATGTAGGCAACTCAAATTATGCCACACACAATTCGGTATATTCTCATATCACCCATATATATATATAGTTTCGGTCCTATCCACACAAACATTTTTTTGCTCACCTATGTGTCAAGAGGGATATCGAGCACCTTTCTTCTTAATTACCTAGTAGCTCTATAGATGGGAGGGCTCTAATGGAGGGGTGGTGGAGGTGCAAAGAAGAGGGGGGTGATGGAAGGGCAAAGAAGAGAGGAAGGGAGGGCTCTAATGGAGGGGTGGTGGAGGGGGAGCATTGGAACAAGTAAGGTGCAAGGAAAGGGGGGAGAAAGGAAGGGGGTAGGAAGAAGGAAGGGGAGGAAGGAGGGGAAAGGTGGTAGGTGGCTGGCGGGCATAGCAGTAGTCGGGTCTCCTATGCGCGCTACTGCTATGGCAGCATGCAAATGATCTACGGCTGGTGGTGCACTACCTATAGCGCGGGCTAAAATAACACACTACTGGTAAAATTTTATAGATAGAAAAAATAGCAGTAGCGCGTTGATATCAACATGCGCTATAAATCCAAAACTAACAGTAGCGCTGGTTGGGTGACAAGCGCTGCTAATATTTAGTGATCAGATATTGTGATGTGTTACACTTAGCAGTAGCGTGGGTTTAGGTAACAAGCGCTACTGCTAACTTATACCAGTAGCGCTCTTTCTACCCAGCGCTACTACTAACTACTAGTAGCGTGGGGTCACAAACAAACGCTACTGGTAAACTTCTATCTATAAGCGTTTTCCTACTAGTGCAGCCACCTGCCACCAATCCATCTTCAGAGATGTACTGCTGCTTCTACCTTGCCCGGTCTAGCTGCCATCGACGCCACCACGATGCCAAACAACGCCACCATCCCGCACTTCTACCTTGCACGTTCCTCCCTCGCAGCCATCTACCTTGCACGTTCCTCCCTTTCTTTTTTAGTTTGCTTTATGCAACTCTATCATGTTAAAAGATGCAATCTTTCATTCTCAGAAAAAGGAAGTGCCGATCTGTCCATGAATCATATTTTCGGTAGCATTTTCATTTTTGTATGCATACACATGTGCTGGTCCAGCAGCACACTCTAAAAGTTAATTGACTTTCTTTCAACTTATTCCTTCAGCCACTTGCCCCCTGTTTAGCCATTCCAGGGAGAGGAACCGGAGCATATAGAAAGTTACGCAGACGGTCAAAACCTACCTTACTAATTTGTGAAAAAATTGAAAGGTTAATAATCGCCCACAGTTTGGATGTTTTTACTGCTGTTAAAGTGTTAATCATGCTTCCTGAAATGGCATTATGTGGCTTCTGGCTAAACAAACAGATTGGGATGCTCAGTGCAGTTCTACCTAAGAAGCAAAGACCGCTTTCTTGAAACTAAAATACACACACCGAAGCGCGTAGCTTTTTCCGGTTTGGGTGCGACAGAAGCATATTTAACAACACTAAGGAATGCTTTTCAGCAAGATTAGCATAACGCAGAATCACAGAGCATGCAGCGGTTGCCCTCATGGTGTAAACCGCTCAATATATATCATGTGAACACTTGTGCCGATACCAATAGTTCTTAGAGCATGTATGCGAGTGCTTAATTGGATAGGTGCTTTTTGTAAAGAAGTTATTTTTCTTTGGCATGTGAGCTTGGAGATGTACGGGTCTATGACATAACTTTTCATTACAACCTATCCTAAATATGGTAGATCCTCTATAAGAATAGTGATCATCCATATCCTACTAGTGGTTCCGTAATGTTATTAGTGCTCACAAGCTTTGATAGAACATATCAACAAAGTGTGCTTTATGCTGGGGCTTAAAATACTTTTTGAGAATAACTGCAAAAGTTTTTGTAATAAATTAACTTTAGAAGTGCTCGGAAAGCACTGCACTATTTAAAATATGGGACAACTTCTCTTTTGCAGAATATTACTCCATCCTTTTCTTGTTTGGCACAGGTGATCCCTACCCAAAATTCGATCCAATTCGTGTTGCATGGAATATGCAAAAGAAATCTGCATCATGGAAAATGCAATGGTACTGTCTCCACAAGAGATGCTCTTATTTACATAGGATTACCGATCAAGATCTTGCACGATGGCAAATTAGAAATTAACCACTTGATACTACATAATGGGTGGCACCAGTCTACAATAATTAGGACTTCCGGTGGATAATCACCTCCACGGACCGAGATCTAGCAAAATTTTTGGTGCTCATCCATGCCCATCCTTGGTGGCACCCTGCAATTTGTCCCCCAGCCAATCTGGCTTCCACTTTTCTACCAAGAATGTTCCCTCCCTTTGGTTTATTCAAGTTTAAGCATATTGTGTGTGGCTGAACAACCATTTCGCCATATCCAATTAGAAGAGGAGGTAGAGCCGCAGATTCCACCAGGCCTGTATAGGAGAATAAAGGCAGCGTATGGAATGCACCAGCAAATGACAGGTGATTATCCATTTTTTTCTCCCTATATACCTTGTATTGCAATTGAATAAGCCCACGTGCCAAATGGTGTTCTTTCTTTTCTATTTCCTTGCAAGTGGCTCATATGTTTGTGATGTTAGATTTGTTAATTTTCTTGGAGTTTGATGACATCATTTTCCTCCTTGAAGGTTAAAATGATGAAAAGTTATCAGGGACAAAATTTGGAGGAATGATCTGATTTAAGTACATTCTTTAGTAACAGTAACCATGTCTTAAGCTCAGACTCTAATGCCGGTCCATGTCAATTGTGAGCATTTTCAAACTAATGAAGGAAGTGTAGACACAGATCTCATGACTCAAGACCCAGTCCACCGAACTGATTATTGTTGTGAGAATCAAAAATATTCCCTAGAGCAATGAACACACAGTGGATCGACATGCCACAATGTAAATCATTACGTTCAGGATCTATAGGATCTAGACCTGTGCTTGGCTTGCCATGAAAAAAACGGCAAAACATATCCATCTTCATAGTGAACCTTGTTAGTCTATCTGCATGGCAAGTATTGGGCAGAACAACAAATGCCCTAACTAAATTCTTCTTGTCTTGAAAACTTGTGTTCCGACAAGTCGGTGGGTACATGAACATGGATGGAGCATCGGCAACCGTCATTCTTTTGATCTCTGCGACGCAATAGCATAACACAACAAGGCACAATTGATCGGACAAGCATTATTGCCCCAAACTCAAACAGTCCGGGGGATGCTACCTGCCGTAGCACCACCCGACATGACTCGTCGCAATCAATCTCTTGCGGACCATGTAAGTATGAAGAAAGTGTCACATGGTAAGCGCACATAGCATCTTTTGCCTACTTTGTCACCTCTTGGCCCATTTTAAATTCCTGCTTTTTTTGCAGATAGGCCGAAGGCATTCTACAATATTGCCCTTACAGAAATTGGAAAGTACATCCAAAAACGTTTGAGTGCCGAGGTTTTTTCCTTCCTAAATGATAAGTGCCACGGTTGTAGCACGAAACACTCATGTCCTGATGTTTTTTACAACCAAAGTTGTCATCTGAAAAGAGAAAAAAAAACAAAAAAAAAACTGAAACTTGCCGTCCGAAAAAAGTTGTCATGCTTGACAACTAAAGATTTCTTTCTCGCGTCACTAAACTTGCCATAAAGAATGTTCGGAACTTCCATGTGTTCATGCCACACGGGTGACACTTATCAGGGTCCTTTTCCTTCAGCATCCATCGATGGCGTACCGTGAGAAAAAAATGTTGCCTCCACTCGGCCTCCATTGGAAGTCCAACTTCTCCGCAACAAACAACCCAAAACAATCCCACGGACATGCCAAAGAGTCAACCACTGCCATCACCCTGCCATCATTGTCAAAGAAATCCCGACACCACAATCGCCACCTTCCACAAGTCTCTCTTGCCGATGCCCCGCTTAAAAATTGATCATGTGAGGAGGGAAGACGACACAGAGATTCCGCCATCATCAAATGTCATGGATATAGACCGGAAGAGCGCGACATGGGGTTGAGCGGTTGAGAGCCCACATTGTGTTTCGGGTCATGTGTGTGATTGCTTACCCCAGTTGTTTGACTTGGCAGACGACCAATTATAGAACCAAGTTCTATCTGTCTTGAAGAAATCGTGTTCCAGGATCGATGAACATGGAGGGAGTATCCCCAACAGTCAGCCTTGCCACCCTGCCACGCATGGCCAACCCAATCAGACTGCTTGACTTGGGTTGGGGGAGCACGACCTCGACACCACTGTGCGGAAGCTCAAACTCACTGGCTTAGTATAGACGAGGACGAACAACTGGGCGGGTGAGACGTGTAATGTGTGAACATGATTACTGGCTTTTCCCGTTGTGTCCAGCATGAGCTCGTCTCTGGCCAAAACTCAGGAGTGACGATGGAAGCCATGACCGGGAATGTAATTGAAAGATATTATGGAAGGGTCGAAGAGATATGAGAGCTTAACTACTCTGGATTGCATAACGCGACGATGTTCCAGATGGGCTAAGAATGTACAGAGAGAAAATCAACATTTCACTACCATGTGTATACCCGACTCCGATAGCGGTACCGTCAACGCCATCGCCAAAAATGAGCCATGGGTACACGCTAAACACGTGACACAATGTTTCTTCATAATTGACCCGATCAATCCCAGCCGTGTTGTCGTGAGGAGAAGCAAAAGGAGCATCGCCAGAATGGATGGAGTCGCCAACGAGGAAGACTACGACCAGTATGGTGATCCAATGTGGGAAGATGATGTTGATGACGATGAAACATACGTCAAAAGCAGAATGAAGACAACATTACCTACGAAAGATCGTAATCCCTGGAGAAGGAAAAGTCACGACCATGGGCTCAATTATTCGACAACGAACAAAAGAGCGAAGAAGATTAGTCTGAAGCATCGTTGTCGCCCAAGCTGATGAACTAATCCACAAATTTTGTGTGTGTTTATTTTGTATACCGCCGTTAGCGGTCAAATGATGTTATATATATTATACTAATGATTATCCGGAGGGTAACAGTGGTATTTCTCCAACGACATACCACATTAAACCCTAGCTAGCTAGAGCTATATATACCCCTTCTGTACAAACTTGTACAAATGCAAATGGAAGATAAGAAAAAGAAAATTGTAAATGAAAGAAAAAGAAAAAGAAAAAGAAAGGAAGTTTTGCAAAATGAAATGTAAGAAAAACAAAAAGGAACTAATAAGTTGCGGAGAAAGAAAAAGAAAAAGAAAAAGAAAAAGGAAAAGTTAGTAGTAGCGCGGTTTGTGCTGGGCAGCGCTATATCTAAGTTAGCTATAGCACGTTTTGCTGCACCGAGCTATAGCACATTTTGCCACTCCTCGCTATAGCTAAGTTGCCTACATCACCGAGAGCTCCTATCTATTCCTCTGCCCTCTCTCTCGTCGGCCGATCCCCTTTTCTCCCACGCCACCGCCGACGCCGCACCACCCACGCCACCACCCACGTCACCCGTCACCCCCTTCCCCTGTGACGCCCCATGGCCCGGACCCTCCCCCCGTGCCGCCGCTCCCCGGACCACCTCAACCGCTCCCCAACGCAGGTCTCCCTCCCTCCCTCCCTCTCTCTCTCTCCCTCCCTCGCTCCCTCTCTCTCTCTAAACAAATTTTGTCTCTGCAGATCGACCCCGACCCCCTCACCCCCGGCGACCCCTACCACGACGCCGACGTCCTCAACCCCGACGCCGACCCACTCAACCACCGCAATCCCGACCCCGAGGCGCGGTCAGCCATCTCCTTCCTTTCTTGTTGTTCTTAAATTAGCATCTTCCATGTAGGGTGTCTGAGGGAGTCCCGGACTAGGGGGTGTCCGGATAGCCGAACTATCATTATCGGCCAGACTCCAAGACTATGAAGATACAAGATTGAAGACTTCGTCCCGTGTTCGGATGGGACTTTCCTTGGCGTGGAAGGCAAGCTTGGCGATACGGATATGTAGATCTCCTACCATTGTAACCGACTCTGTGTAACCCTAGCCCTCTCCGGTGTCTATATAAACCAGATGGCTTTAGTCCGTAGGACGAACAACAATCATACCATAGGCTAGCTTCTAGGGTTTAGGCTCCTTGATCTCGTGGTAAATCTACTCTTGTAATACCCGCACCATCAATATCAATCAAGCAGGATGTAGGGTTTTACCTCCATAAAGAGGGCCCGAACCTGGGTAAAAACATCGTGTCCCTCGTCTCATGTTACCATCCGCCTAGACACACAGTTCGGGACCCCCTACCCGAGATCTGCCGGTTTTCACACCGACATTGGTGCTTTCATTGAGAGTTCCTCTGTGTCGTCACCGATAGGCTCGATGGCTTCTTCGATCATCACCAACGACGCAGTCCAGGGTGAGACTTTTCTCCCCGGACAGATCTTCGTATTCGGCGGCTTCACACTGCGGGCCAATTCGCTTTGCCATCTGGAGCAGATCGAGAGCTACGCTCCTGGCCGTCAGGTCAGATTCGGAAGTTTGAACTTCACGGCTGACATCCGCGGAGACTTGATCTTTGATGGATTCGAGCCACAGCCGAGCGTGCCGCATTGTCACGATGGGCATGATTTAGCTCTGCAGCCGGACAGTGCCCTGGAGGCCGCACACGAGCCCGCTCCGACCCTCGATTCGGAGCCGGTTGCGCATATCGAGGCCGGGTGGCTAGACACCGCCTCGGGGGCTGCAACCTCTACGGCGATGGAGCCGAATACTGGCCTTGTCCCTTGTGAAGCTCGTGACTCCGAGGTGCCGGACTCCGTACCTCCCGCGACCCCTCCAATCGAATCCGATTGGGCGCCGATCATGGAGTTCACCGCCGCGGACATCTTTTAACACTCACCTTTCGGCGACATCTTGAGTTCGCTAAAGTATCTCTCGTTATCAGGAGAGCCCTGGCCGGACTGCGATTAGAACGGTTGGGATGCGGACGACGAAGAAATTCAAAACCCACCCACCACCCACCTAGTAGCCACTGTCGACGATCTAACCGACATGCTAGACTTCGACTCCGAAGACATCGACGGTATGGACGACGATGCCGGAGATGACCAAGAACCAGCGCCTACTGGGCACTGGAAAGCCACCTCATCATATGACATATACATGGTGGATATCCCAAAGGATGGGAACGGCGGAGGAACAGAGGAGGATGACCCGTCCAAGAAACAGCCCAAACGCCGGCGTCAGCGGCGCCGCTCTAAATCCCGCCAAAGCAAGAATGGAGATTCCGACACCGGAGATAATAACACCCCAGACAGTGCCGAAGACAACCCCCTGCAGCAAGATTCAGCACAGGAGGACGGAGACGCCAGCCCTCATGAGAGAGTGGCAGATGAAGAGGTAGAGGATGATAATTACATGCCTCCCTCCGGAGACGAGGAAAGCCTCGACGACGACTAATTTGTCGTGCCTGAGGATCCCGCCGAACAAGAGCGTTTTAAATACAGGCTTATGGCCATGGCAAACAGCCTCAAGAAAAAGCAGCAACAACTTTGAGCTGATCAAGATCTGCTAGCCGACAGATGGACTGAAGTCCTTGCGGCCGAAGAGCATGAGCTCGAACGCCCCTCCAAAAGCTACCCCAAACGCAAGATGCTACCCCGATTAGAGGAGGAGGCATATAAACCCGCATCACCAGAGCACGATACGGCTGACCGGCCACCCCGTGGCCGCGACAGAGAGGCCTCTAGGCCCTCCATTAGAACCGTACCCCGGCATCGCTCGAAAAGCACAAGACCACAGGGGAACGCTCCGGACTTGCGAGATATATTGGAGGATAAGGCAAGACAATCAAGATCGATCTACGGCTCGCGGGGGCGCCCCATGATACGTGACGACAACCGTCGCGCCGGACACAACACCTCCAACCGGGCCGAACACAGTAGACAAAACTCTTTTGAGCTTCGTCGTGATATAGCCCAATACAGAGGCGCCGCACACCCACTATGCTTCACAGATGAAGTAATGGATCATCAAATCCCCGAAGGGTTTAAACCCGTGAATATTGAATCTTATGATGGCACAACGGACCCCGCAGTTTGGATCGAAGACTATCTCCTTCATATCCACATGGCCCGCGGTGATGATCTCCACGCCATCAAATACCTCCCACTCAAGCTTAAAGGACCAGCTCGGCATTGGCTTAATAGCTTACCACCAGAATCAATTGGGAGTTGGGACGACCTGGAAGACGCATTCCTTGATAACTTCCAGGGCACGTATCTGCGACCACCAGACGCTGACGACCTAAGCCACATAATTCAGCAGCCAGACGAATCGGCCAGACAATTCTGGACACGGTTCTTAACTAAGAAAAATCAAATCGTTGATGGATTTAACCTCACCAGAGTCCTGATGGACGGCGGCAGCAGCCTGAACCTGCTTTATCAGGATACAGTGTGCAAAATGGGCATAGACCCCTCAAGGATTAAACCTACAAAGACGACCTTTAAAGGCGTCATACCAGGTGTAGAGGCCAATTGTACAGGCTCAATTACACTGGAAGTGGTCTTCTGATCCCCGGATAACTTCCGAAGTGAGGAGTTAATCTTCGACATAGTTCCCTTCCGCAGCGGCTATCATGCTCTGCTCGGACGTACCGCGTTTGCAAAGTTCAACGCGGTGCCGCACTACGCATACCTCAAGCTCAAGATGACGGGCCCTTGAGGAGTCATCACGGTCAACGGAAACACGGAACGCTCTCTTCGAACGGAGGAACATACAGCGGCTCTCGCGGCAGAAGTACAGTGCAGCCTCTTAAGGCAATTCTCGAGTCCGGCCGTTAAGCGACCGGACACGGCTAAACGCGCCCGGAGTAACCTACAACAAGACCACCTGGCACGTTCCGAGCACGCGTAGCAATGCGGCCCCAACCCCAGCCCCTGCAAAATTGCAAGACCGGTCCTTCGCGTACATCATATCGTTCTGCATTCACAGCAGTATTACTTGAATAAAAAATGCAACACCTTTTTGCTTATAATTGCATTTCTTTCTTATACATATGTTCATTTATGACATGTTGCATCCGTACACTTTGGTATGGCTAAATACACCAGGGGCTTATGTTTCCCACATTATGGTGTGATAAGTCCGAACACTTTCACAAGTCCGGCACCCCGAACTTATAGCATTATATGCATCGACTCCGAATCATGTCTTGGGTCAATAGTTGGGTTTGCCCAGCTCCTATGTTTTGGTACCTTACGTTCTGTTATATCGGCTAAGGTAGCACTGGGAGAACCACTGCGATTGCGCCCCAGTTGAGCTGGGCGAGCGCCTCAGTGGAGAAAGCTAAAACTGACCGTCATGATGAGGCGAGAGACGGTCGCTGTTCGAGATCTTTTTCTTGAGTCCCTAAAGACTTATGCCGCTTAGAGCGAGGAACTGGCTTTGTCCGGCCCAGGCGTGGATAGCGCCCCAAATTCGGCCTTCCGAACACCAGGGGCTTCGCCAAAATTTAAAATTATAGAATTCTATGGCTAAGTGAGAGTGTTCAAGCATTATAAGTCCGGTTGCCTGGTTTGCTATGTTGAGCGCCTCCCTAGATGGACCCAAAAATGGGAACAAGAGTGCTCAAATTTATCCCGAACACCCCAGCACTCGTGGCATGGGGGCTGAAGCCGACGACTTGCCATCTCTCAGATTTGATAAACGGCCGCACAGAAGGTAATATTTTAAATTAACAAGCGTTGCTTAGCGCATATGAACAAAGTTTTCAGCGCACAGGATAACAAAATGCGAGTCTACTCAAATATTACATCTTTGGAGCACTCACCCGCAATAATGCGGGCACCCTTCAGGACACTCTTATAATACATCTCGGGCGTGCGATACTCCTTGCCCGGCGGTGGGGCGTCCGTCACAAGCTTCTCAGCATCCATCTTGCCCCAGTGCACCTTTGCGCGGGCAACGGCCTGACGGGCACCTTCAATACAGGCGGAGTGATTGATGACTTCAACCCATGGACACGCATCCACCAGCCGCCGCACCAGGCCGAAGTAGCTCCCAGGCATGGCCTCCTTGGGCCACAGCCGAACTATGAGGCCCTTCATGGCCTGTTGGGCCACCTTGTGGAGCTCGACCAGCTGCTTCAGCTGGTCGCTAAGGGGCAGCGGATGTCCGGCCTCAGCATACTGAGACCAGAAGGCCTTCTCCGTCGAGCTCCCCTCCTCGGCCCTATAGAAAGCGGTAGCATCGGACACGCTGCAGGGCAGATCTGCGAACGCTCCTGGAGAGCTCCGAATTCGGGTAAGTGATAGGTAATTCACACTCGCATGCTTACTTTGCATGAAAAATGCCTTACCCGCCCCTATTTTCTTCAACGCCTCGATTTCCTGGAGGGCCTTGTAGTCTTCGGCCTTAGCGGCTTTGGCACTCTCAAGAGCCAATGCGAGCTCGGACTCTTGAGTCTTCGAGTCGCGCTCCAAACTCTCATGTTTTTCCACGAGAGCCTGGAGCTCTTGCTGTACCTCCGCCACCCGCACCTCCTGCTTCTCTCGCTCGGTGCGCTTTGCGGCCGCGTTACGTTCGGCTGCGGACACCGCCTCCTTCAGGGTCGCCACCTCGTTCGTGGCCCCTGCAATACCCACGTTATCCTTGTCATTTTTCTCGCAACCAAATCCTTTTCTGTAAGGTACAATTTTAATAAGGTGTTACTCACCTTCCTTGTCCTCGAGCTGCTTCTTGGCACGGCCGAGCTCGTTCTCGGACCGCTCGAGGCTTTGCTTCAAAGTATTAACCTCCGCAGTCAGTGCGGCAGAGGTCAGCAGCACAGCCTGCAATCCCATATTGACATAATTTTTATGACTCCTGCGTGTATCTTTTTAGATCCTCAGTCCGGTTTTTCTTTCCAAACACCGAACCGAGCATCAGGGGCTACTGTCTATGCGGTACTATTTTACATATATCAAAATTCTTACCTCAAAGCCTGTTAGAAGGCTGCTGCAGGCTTCGGTCAGCCTGCTCTTGGCGAGCTGAACCTTCTAAATCACCGCACCCATGACGGTGCGGTGTTCCTCTTCGATGGAAGCGCCGTTGAGCGCCTCCAGCAAGCTATCCGGCGCCTCCGGTTGGACGGAGGCCGCTGGTGTCACGGTCTTGCCCTTCTTACGAAGGGGCCGCCCGCCGGACTCCGGAGCCACTACAGGTTTCGGTGCGGAGTCCGGTGCAAAGTCCGGGAGGTTGCCCTGCGGCACCTCCGGGGCCTCCTGCTCCTGGTGGGTCCCTTCTCGGGATCCCACCTCGGCATCATCCGCATCACGGGGGGAGGAGGCGGTCGGAAGGGAATCCATATCCGACGCACCCAAGGACCCGCTCGACGAAGCGGGAAGATCCTCCTTGGGCGGACTGCAGGGTTGTATGCGGCATTAGAAAGACACCATGTGGTGAAAATAAAAATCATGAACTTATTTGGGAGTCCAGATACTTACGATCTTGCCAGGGGCTTGGCCCTTGGAGGCCAATCCTCGTCGTCGTCGCTGGCGTTGGCAGAGCAGTCCGGGGAAGAGTCCTTCCCTTCTTGGACCCTTCGGCCTCCCTCGTTGGGGAGGCCTTCCTTTTCTTCCCTCCCCCTGCTAGGGGAGAGGCCTCTTTCTTCTCCTCCATGCCTTCATGGGAGGAGTCCGCCTCGGTGTCATCATCCAATGACACCTGAAAACGGGAACTCTTTCGAGTGCTCGTGTCCTTCTTCTTGGCCTTCTTCTCCGGCACCACATGGGGTGCCAGAGCTAGCAGCCCCGTTAAGCGGGCGTCCGCTGGGTCTTCTGGCAAAGGGGCCGGACAGATAGTCTGCTCAGCCTTCTTCAGCCAGTCCTGTCAAAGGAGAGGGAGTTTAGATCCCACATAGAATCAAACTATGGAAAACAAGCATCCCGTAAAGGGCAAAATCGCTTACCTCGCTAGCCGGACGCTGCGAGCTGAATCCGCGATCTTCGGTGGCGGATGCGGGAGCCTCGGCGCCCTTAAACAGCACCCTCCAGGCCTCTTCGTACGTAGTGTCGAAGAGCCCACTCAAGGTCTGGTGCTGCGCCGAATCGAAGTCCCACATATTGAAGTCCCGTTGTTGGCACGGGAGAATCCGGCGGATGAGCATGACCTGGACTACGTTGACAAGCTTGAGCTTCTTTTTCACTAGCTTTTGGATGCAGGCTTGAAGTCCGGTCAGCTGCTCCGAATCGCCCCATATCCGGCCACTCTCCTTCCAGGAGGTGAGCCGTACGGGGATGCCAGATCTGAATTCGGGGGCCGCTGCCCATTCAGGGTCACGCGGCTCGGTGATGTAGAACCACCCCGATTGCCACCCCTTAATGGTTTCCACGAAGGTGCCCTCAAGCCAAGTAACATTGGGCATCTTGCCCACAATGGCGCCTCCGCACTCCGCTTGGCTGCCCTTCACAACCTTCAGCTTGACACTGAAGGTCTTGAGCCACAAGCCGAAGTGGGGCTTGATGCAGAGGAAGGCCTCACACACGACGATAAACGTCGAGATGTTGAGGATGAAATTCGGGGCCAGATCATGGAAATCCAGGCCGTAGTAGAACATGAGCCCCCGGACAAAGGGATGGAGTGGGAAGCCCAGTCCGCGGAGGAAATGGGAAAGAAATACTACCCTCTCATGGGGCCTGGGGGTGGGGATGAGCTCCCCCTCGTCGGGGAGCCGGTGCGCAATGTCGCTGGACAGGTATCCGGCGCTGCGCAGCTTCTGGATATGCCCCTCCGTAACGGAGGAGGCCATCCACTTGCCTCCCGCTCCGGACATAGTTGGAGAAGGTTGAGGTGAGATGTGCGGACTTGGGCGCTGGAGCTCGAGTTCGTGGAGATCGATAGGCAAAGGAGGAAGAAGGCGTAGGTAAAAGGGTGGATCTTTATCCCCTTATATGGGCGGACGAAACCATACGTCCCCACCGGCCTGATAAAACTCGCTTATCTCCCAAGCGCCACAATCAATGGTGCGGTTGGGTTACCCACGTCGGTATTGATGGGAATCCCGGAATAAGGGGAACACGATCTCTGCTTCGACAAGACGTGCCAAGGAAACCGCTTCGCTAAACGCGCTGAGGTGGTACAATAAAAACAATTCGAGTAAAGGCTTGGTAGTGGTGTGACGTCACGCCACAAAATACGTCAGCAGATTGAACTTGTGTAAATATTATTCTCGCTACGGTGGTATGTGGAATTTATTTTGCAGAGCCGGACACTATCCTGGTGTTCATAATCTTCTATAAATTATTCGGAGGAGGGACCCGCCTTGCAATGTCGAAGACAATATGCGCGCCGGACTCATCGTCATTGAAGCCTGGTTCAGGGGCTACTGAGGGAGTCCCGGACTAGGGGGTGTCCGGATAGCCGAACTATCATTATCGGCCGGACTCCAAGACTATGAAGATACAAGATTGAAGACTTCGTCCTGTGTCCGGATGGGACTTTCCTTGGCATGGAAGGAAAGCTTGGCGATACGGATATGTAGATCTCCTACCATTGTAACCGACTCTGTGTAACCCTAGCCCTCTCCGGTGTCTATATAAACCGAATGGCTTTAGTCCGTAGGACGAACAACAACAATACCATAAGCTAGCTTCTAGGTTTTAGCCTCCTTGATCTCGTGGTAGATCTACTCTTGTAATACCCACATCATCAATATCAAGCAAGCAGGACGTAGGGTTTTACCTCCATCAAGAGGGCCCGAACCTGGGTAAAAACATCGTGTCCCTCGTCTCCTGTTACCATCCGCCTAGATGCACAGTTCGGGAACCCCTACCCGAGATCCGCCGGTTTTGACACCGACAGTGTCCAAATTGAGTTCATGAGAAGCATTTGTTACTTTATGTTGCTGTCCATTTGATGTTTTTTAAATTTGTAGTTGATGTCCATTTGTAGTTCATGAGGCAAAACAAAAAGTAAATGAATATGAAACTGAGGATTTTTAATTTGTAGTTGATGTCCATTTTGAAAATGATGATAAATGAAAATGAAATTAGCTTATGTTGCTACCCATTTTGAAAATGAAAATTAGCTTATGTATTTGATATTACTTGATTTAGTTCAACTATCTGTCCTATTGTGTATTTTTTTGGTGCATGGTGGAGTGCTAAAAGTAGTTTATCCATAAGAAAATTGAGACCATGTGGTTCCTTCAGGGCTTGATATTATTCATTTCCATTCGCTCTTCAAGATGCGATTTCCTCATGCAAGCGCACAAGAGAAAGTGTGGTGCATGTGGCGGAGAAGGCACCCAACATTACCAGCGAGTTCGTCAGCCTGTGTCGGTGATCACTCGAGGCCTCCCACCCTGCCCCTCCGGTGGCCTCTTCTTCTTCTTCGATCGGTAAGCCAATCGGTTCCTCTCTCCTTCTTTCTCTTTTGTTCACTAATATGCTTTGAGTACTGCGACCATTCAAATTTCACTGGTGAGTGCAACACTTGGAACTGTTAATTCTGAGTATTTTAGAGTTACCCCACAAAAAAATAAGTGTATTTTACACGTAGGTCTAAACAACTAATCATCGTCTACCACCTGATTAGCATGAATTTTGAGAAATAAAAGCAATTGATATGCTAACTAAATGAACATTGGTAGAATTGAACCTAAACAGAGAATGATGAGCAATAGCATGGATGTGATGACACACATCACTTGACATGCAGATGAGTATGCTCATGCTCACACTTATTTACACTGTACTTATCAAACTTTCACTTTGATGGCTGCATCTCCGTGATTGTTAGTGAAATGCTACTTCAGCACATAGTGCTTGTTGTCATTTGTAGGGAAACCGATTGCGAGTGACCTATGTTTTGCCGGAAATGTTGATTCATTTCCATTCCGGTAAATTTCAGGCACCCTATATGTGCACCTTCTAGCAAAGGTCATGCCGAAATTTTCCGTGAATTTCAGCATGACTTGTGCTAGAAAATTGGACATATCGAGTGCTCCAGATTTGTCGCAACGGGAGTGAAACGACATTCAGGCAAAAGAAAGGTCACTTTTTTTGTTCACTTTATTATATAAAGCTCGATAATTAAACGACTACGACATTGAACCCTAGGAAACATGACCGACACCAATGAGGCCGGAGGTTCTCAGTCCCAATTAGGTCGAGCACATGCCTACCTCGACTTTCTGGCGGATCAAGAGAGACATCAATTAGCTGGGTGTCAGGACCCCTTTGTCATGACGGACGACAACGGTGGTGGCACTGGCGCCGACACTAATGCCACTAATGACATAGGCACTGAGACTGGCGCTGATGATGTTGCTAACTACAGCACGGAAGGAGGGACCTCCCAAGCCAGTGAAGGAAAGAAGGAAAAGAAGACACGACGCCCAAATGAGCTTGGCACAGGAAGACTGGTGGTCACGGCGGTGCACCCTGGCGAGTTCGAGCCAATAGAGCCGCGGGAAGTGGCAACGTGTTACGGCAACCAACTAGCATGCATCCTACGGGATACCTCTAACATGAACACCACGAAAATACGAAAGAATGAACATTTGAAGAAGCTGCTCCTGACTAGGTTGCACGCAAGATTCCTGTTCCCCGATCGGAAAGACGATGTTTACCCATGGGATGATGATGGCATGAAAAAATCAACAACAAAGCCCTAGGGAAGTTCAGCAACGCATTGAGCGCTTGGAAAACGAGGGTGATAAAGGCGATTGAATTGGACCATGAAACCTATGCCGAGATTGTTGCAGACAATCCAAAATTTACGATAGAGGACTTTGAAAAGTTAAAGGAGACTTGCAATGAAGAAGCTGCCAAGGCCAGGTCGGAGAGAGGCAAGCAGCTGTAGGCAAAGAACATGGGGAACCACCGCCTTGGCAGTTGTGGTTACAAGGGAAAGAGGCCCGTGTGGACTAAGGAGGACGCAAAACGTGAACGTCAGGGGATCCCAGACCCATTGGCTGAGTTCACCGACCAGCAGGAGCACGACTTCATCAAGGCCCGATTCTCGTGGAACCCCAAAAAAAAATCACCGATGGGCCGACTAGGAAATTCATGAGATTACTAGTAATTATCCTTGTACCACCCTACATATTAGCTTCTGATCAATGAAGTCTACTACATTCTAGTCGCATTCGTAAATGATTCACACTCCATTTTGCAGAGAGAGCAACACAAGCTTGCGTCCGAAAGCGACTCATCGACTCAGTCGACTCAGTTGTCGGTGAAGTACAAGTGGGACACTCCTTTTAACCGGGCCATGAACATAATGATGGGACACCCGCCAGACCAGCGACCACAATATGGATGTGTGCACGGCACCGGGGACAACGCCAACAAGGACCCCGAGGCTAAAAGATAGAGAACGAAGTTCAGTCAAATCACTATCGACGAGAAGGTGGCGCGGGCGATTGAGAAGACAAAAGATGAGACCAAAGTTGAGGCAATCCGGGAAGCGGTAGCTTCCTGTAGGCATGATATGGTGGCTGCCTTTACAAGCTTCATTCCAACTGTGGTCACCTGGGTGCAACAAAATCCAAACGCGCCACCAACTGATTTTCCCATGCCCAGCTTCACCGGGAGCAACTCAATGAACACCGCACCCGCACCCGCACCTACTCCAGCACCTGCTCCTCCACCCAACTCTCACAGCAGCCCTGGCTCCGTCTCTGGCTTGATTGTTGGGCCATCGACATTGGCTGAGCTCGATGCCCTCACGGTAAATATGCGTCATACCCTCATCAGCTCAACTAATTAATTAATCTTCAGTTGCCATTCTTTTTGGATCTCTGACGCCGCACGTATATGTCTTTGTAGGCCGACTCCACTCCGTGCACCCTCCTTTACCACATGAAGGGCGGGTTGGTGGATGTGGGGAAGGGTACTATAGTGAAGCCCATGGATCGATTATTCCACTGCTGGCAGATGCCTGATAACGCCTTAAGGGTCTCCATGGCGACTGTGAAAGCGGGCTACGAGGGTTTCCCTCGTCGGATACAAACTGATGGAGAGAATGACGAGACCCCCATGCAGCTTGGCCAATGCAAAAATTGGCCGATCCTGTGGCCAAAAAATCTTCTTCGTGCCGAGGTGACCAGGAGCACACCAATGGGACCTCAGGAAGGTATGACAACAACCCCACCTACACAAGTACAACCATCATCTGTGCTACTTGCCGAGATCGAGAGACACGAGGAAGGAGGGTCAACCGTTCCGGCAGATGATGCCATGTGCCCCATGGAAGAGGATATGGATCATGACATGGAGGAGGCCGATGACCCTCTCTAGTATTTCAATATCGGCTATTAATACGAAGTAACAATGAGTCAACCATATGAATATGAGATGCATGTACCAGAGTCGGAGCGTCCTCGGGAGTGCAAGAAGTCTTTGTTCATGCAATCCTTGCAAGACACGCCTCCAGATGCCGGTTCCACCCAAGCTCAACTAATTAGCTAGAGTCGTCTAATGCTGAGCCTGACAACACTAGGGGTGGTGCTCAGGGATGGTCTGACAGACCCACCAGCACCTAAGCCCACCAAGAAGAATCAGAGGAAGAGACCGACGGTGAAAAAATCCAAAAAAGCTAGCAATGTTGGTTCTAGCAGCCAGCCGCCTTCGACCAAGGTTGACAGTGTACCGATGAAACATGCGCCATTAATCCATGTCAAGGGAGAGCCAATGGTACCAGCGAATGCACTAGCTGCCATAACAGGGGATCTCAGGAGACTCCATGACCATGTGCTTTCGACAGAGAGAAGCCTCCTAGCCTCGGATGATCCAGGATACCCACTTAATACGGTTCATGTGCTGAGTAGTTGCAAGATATACATCCACACATGCCCCACGGACCTCTCCTTCCTGCGATTGTATTACATCTTCCAGATGTTTGAAATGAGGACACTCGATTTTACGTTCATCCGCCTGTATGCGTTGCACATGAACTACATCGTCAGGAGAGAGCTAGTCACTGGTCTTGCGGTCGCGGACCCATACTACATGCATGACGGCTTGTTGTCAATCAACGACGCCAACCGTGCGACTCAGTGCATCGAAGAATTCTTGGTCAGCAATAAGGACAAAGAAACGATTCTCCTACCTTAACATCCCGGGTAAGTCATCCGCGGATAGCACTATAACACATACATCCTTTCGTGCATTTCAATAATTAATTTGCACGCATGGAGGCTAACTTGATCGTGTATTTTGCGCAACAGGGGGTGTTGTGTCGTTCTCATCGTTCTTTACCTATGTTACTCACGCGCTCTATATTTGGACCTGTCGAAGAACATATAGAACAAAGATTACACGCACATAAAGTATGTTCTGGACAGAGCTATGTTGGGCTTCAGCATGCGGGGTGGCTACATCCAATGAAAAAATTAAAATATGGTTGGGCTCTGTTTCGGCCACAACACTGACTTCTGTTGCATCCAGCAACCGGCAAGAAGTGAGAACGATAGATTCTACGTCATCCATCTAATGATGTAGTGCAGAAGGGATGTGCAATCACCTTGCATGAAATCTTCATCCGATACCCATATCAAGATATGGGCCGAAGCCTTTGGAGCCGTGCCGGATAATAGACTTCAAAATGATTCCTACCGGATCCAGTAGGAAATTGTGTCCATCATCATGAAAGATGTCCTCGAAGAGAATGGGATGTTCTACGGCGGCCGAATATCGCGAGCTGACGTCCGAACCCGCATTGCCCTACAGCGTCAGGACATGACCCTTTCACTAAGCTTGAGTCTATCCTCCCGGATATGGACAGATGGGAAGAGCCCACTACTTAAAAACAATGTGTCTCTTTAGTTACTTGTTACTTTCTGTACGATGAAACTATTAGATGTAAATGGTGTTGCGCTCTAGTTAATTACTTTCGGTAGATGAAATTTGTTAACTATGTTTACTATATATGTTGCTTCTATTTCATAACTATTTCGTTGAATTCACTTCATGATATATATATATATATATATATATATATATTTCGAGTGTGTATGATGAGTGGCCAGAGCGTCAGGCCCAAGTCTCTGGCTTCTCGAGCGGAAGGCAGAAAGGGTTGGATAGCAGAGCGGAAGCCGAAGCTAGTTACTTGAGATTCATAGCAAAATAGGGGATTCAGAACCAGCGCCACAGAAACTACTACATACTATCGCTTTTGATCATCGTGATCGCTCTTATCTTCTATGCGGTCATATCATAATCTACATAGATGATGAAACATGAGTATGTGACCATGTAGTTGGGAACTTGTAATGACTTGTAACGCTATTTCGAGACATGTGTTTGACCATGATTGATGATGATGAGATACTTGAGACATGTCGAGACTTCTAATAACTTTGGCTCATCGATGACTCACTTGCATTTCAATGAATATGCATGTTATTGTAAAAATGGTGGATCTGTTTAAATGTGTATAGAGCCAAAACGCCAAAAAAAACTACAAAACTTAGCAGTGGCGTGGGGGTAAAGATTACCAGTAGCACTCAAATAACAGTAGCGTTGGCTAGCTACACGCGATGTAGATAATTATCAGTAGCACTGGAGGGAAAGAGCGCTACAGCTAGCTTCAGCTACTAGTAGCGCTGGGTCAAACAAGCGCTACTGCTAAAAAATAGCTGTAGCGCCGTAGCAGTAGCGCGCCTGCCCCCACTACTAATAGCAAAAAAACAGCGCTACTGGTAAGGTTTTTCCTAGTAGTGCGTGCGGATCCTACGGGTTCGAGAACTATGTAGACATGATCGAGACACATCTCCGACCAATAACCAATAGCGGAACCTGGATGCTCATATTGGCTCCTACATATTCTACGAAGATCTTTATCGATCAAACCGCACAACAACATACGTTGTTCCCTTTGTCATCGGTATGTTACTTGCCCAAGATTCGATCGTCGGTATCATCATACCTAGTTCAATCTCGATACTGGCATGTCTCTTTACTCGTTCGGTAATGCTTCATCCCGTAACTAACTCATTAGTCACATTGCTTGCAAGGCTTATAGTGATGAGCGTTACCGAGAGAAGCCAGAGATAGCTCTTCGATACACGGAGTGACAAAATCCTAATCTCGATCTATGCCAACCCAACAAACACCTTCGGAGACACATGTAGAGCATCTTTATAATCACCCACTTACATTGTGACGTTTGATAGCACACAAGGTGTTCCTCCGATATTCGGGAGTTGCACAATCTCATAGTCAGAGGAACATGTATAAGTCATGAAGAAAGCTATAGCAATAAAACTTAACGATCATTATGCTAAGTTAACGGATGGGTCTTGTCCATCACATCATTCTCTAATGATCTAATAACGTTCATCAAATGACAACACATATCTATGGTCAGGAAACATAACCATCTTTGATGAACGAGCTAGTCAAGTAGAGACAGGGACACTTTGTTTTGTCTATGTATTCACACATGTGGATGATGTACAGAGAATTAATAGTATATCATGATAAATGTTTATATCATGATAAATGTTTGTTTTGTTTATGTATTCACACATGTGGGTGATGAGCATTACCGGTTAATACAATTCTAGCATGAATAATAAACATTTATCATGATATAAGGAAATATAAATAACAACTTTATTATTGCCTCTAGGGCATATTTCCTTCACGTGCAGATTGGGCTATGCGATGTGGATGATGTACTTGTTGAGCCCAAATATCAACCAAGGGAAAGCAATCAACTTGGTCAATCAAGCAACAGAGAATTAATGGACGGGGATCTCAGAGTAGGGAACCTATACTGGATCCGCGACGGCAGGGCCGATCTGGCAAGCTCGATGCGCTCTTCAGCGAGATGACGGCGGCGCGAGGCGGAGGGGCCGGATGTTGACATGTTAGGTGGGGCGGGTAGGGCCAGGGTCTGATCAGGCAAGGAAGTGAGACGGACGTTGCTGTCTTGCTTCCTGCCTTGCCTAATTGTCTCTTGTGCTAGGGTTGCCGCCGTTGCGCCTGATACATCACCACCTATGAGGATGGGAATGATGAGAGTGGTGTCACAGAGCGAGAACAGATGGCGCCGCCACTGGAGGTCATGGTCAGGGTGGCGAAGGTGGAGGTACCCCACGTCGGTCGTCCATGGTGAGGCGCCGCAACGTGAGTGTGCGAGCGAAAGAGGCCAGCGTCACGAGCGTCCAGTTTTAGGGTTTTCCACTTTTGTGTTGGACAGGATCCTAATACAGGCCCAGTAGGCCCAATTGAATCGCATATGTCCAAAAAACCACCGGACCAGCGGCTCGATAAGGTTAGCGCTCGTCAGCAATGAGGGTCCAATCAGTAGCAAATCTGACGGCCAAAGAGGCCTAATAGTGATGATCCAATGGCTAGAAATTCTAATACCCTGAGAGGGCAGGAAAAGCGTCAGTTATAATGTATCTAAATAATCTTAGGGCATCTCCAAAGGAGACTCATCTCTTATGGTGTCCAGATCATTTGTGTCAACTTTTATCGTTCAATGAGAACGCCATTGGATTGGTGCGGACGTCCGTCTTTTGACAAATCCGAGACAAACTTGAGGGAGCTATACCCAAGTCCGGACATGCAGCTGACCAACCAAAAGCCCTCATTGTATTCCTCCTACACAAGCATGGTCCCTCTCTTATCTATCTCCTTCCAACTGGACATATAAGGAATAATTTATGAATAACATTGAATGACTCTCTCTGGCATCATGTCCGCGGACCATGTCCGGACACAAAAACGGAGTTGCATGACACATCGAGTACGATAATTAATGGAAAACAAAGTTTGATACAAGGCCAACAATGACCCATCCCGTGACACAGCGCGGAAGACCCTATGTTAACAAAATCTAGTGACCTATTGTAGGCCGGCGATGCACCGTGGGCGAACAAGGACAAAAGCCACCCTAGCTTGTGTTGCGAGTCCTCGATGCCGCACGGAGTTGAGTACACTTGGAGCGGATGTTGTTGATAAACGCATCAAGCCACGCACTGTCGTGGTTTTTCCCAAAAGGTCTCTAAAGCTGCAATAAGACCATAATTTTTTAAATGAGGTCAGTCGAGTGTTTTAAAAAAACACTCTCAATGAGCGCGATCAACAGCGCCCACCTCTATCCAAGCTAGTATATCCAGCACCCATGACACATCGTGAGTGTGCACCGTCTCTTACACGGTGGAAAATGTGGCACACTTGAATCGTGTCCGTGTTACGGATATCGACACAAACTTGACTCACAGCCGGTGCTGGGCGCCCCAGTACTTCGGCGGCAGCTGTGACATCGGATACGAAGCTCGTGGTGCTGGCGCAGTGGCTCGAAGCTGCGGCAGTGAGGTGGCGACGGAGCTCGGAAGGAGTGGGTGTCGAGGTCTGAGAAGAAGACAAGGGGGCACTCTCGTCCGTGCGGGGAGCGGTGGCGGCATTGGGGATGTGGCCTCGGAATCTCGGAGAGGCGGCGGAGCTCAAACGGTAGCCGTGACATCGGGCTCGAGGAAGGCGGTGGTGGCGGCGGCGGCTTGAATCGGGGGCAGCGGTTGGAAAAATGGGTGAGCGGTGGGGGTGGCCTAGGGTTTTATAGCCACTGCCAGGGCAATGAATGCTGGAGGGGAGTAGTCTCCCCATTTTTACTAAGAAGGCCTCCTTCTAGAGCAAAAATAGGCCAATGAGGACGGAAGGTTTTGAGAATGAAAAGCTATTTTTGAAGGATTAAAGCTTTTGGAATCGGCTAGCTGGATCTTAATCCCCAGACCATAATTTTTTCCCCAAATATAGCCTTTGCAGATCTGCTAGAGATGTGCTCTAAGAGGTTAGAAAGCAGAGAGAAATATGGTATCTAGTAACCATTCGGGATGAAGCTATCTCAAAAGCAACGAAAACATATGGTATTTAGTCATTTTCTTCACGTGCAGATTGGGCTATGCGATGTGGATGATGTACTTGTTGAGCCCAAATATCAACCAAGGGAAAGTAATCAACTTGGCCAATCAAGCAACAGAGAACTAATGGACGGGGATCTCAGAGTAGGGAACCTATACTGGATCCGCGACGGCAGGGCCGATCTGGCAAGCTCGACGCGCTCTTCAGCGAGATGACGGCGGCGCAGAGGCGGAGGGGCCCGATGTTGACACGCTAGGTGGGGCGGGTAGGGCCAGGGTCTGATCAGCCAAGGAAGTGAGACGGACGCTGCTGTCTTGCTTCTTGCCTTGCCTAATTGTCTCTTCTGCTAGGGTTGCCGCCGTTGCGCCTGATACATCACCACCTATGAGGATGGGAATGATGAGAGTGGTGGCACAGAGCGAGAACAGATGGCGCGGCCACTGGAGGTCATGGTCAAGGTGGCGAAGGTGGAGGTACCCCACGTCGGTCGGCCATGGCGAGGGGCCGCAACACGAGGGTGCTAGCGAAAGAGGCCAGCGTCACAAGCGTCCAGTTTTAGGGTTTTCCACTTTTGTGTTGGACGGGATCCTAATACAGGCTCAGTAGGCCGAATTGAATCGCATATGTCCAAAAAAACACCGGACCAGCGGCTCGATAAGGTTAGCGCTCGTCAGGGATGTGGGTCCAATCAGTAGCAAATCTGACGGCCAAAAAGGCCTAATAGTGATGATCCAATGGCTAGAAATTCTAATATCCTGAGAGGGCAGGAAAAGCGTCAGTTATAATGTATCTAAATAATCTTAGGGCATCTCTAAAGGAGACTCATCTCTTATGGTGTCCAGATCATTTGTGTCAACTTTTACCGTCCAATGAGAACGCCATTGGATTGCTGCGGACGTCCGTTTTGCGACAAATCCGAGACAAACTTGAGGGAGCTATACCCAAGTCCGGACATGCAGCTGACCAACCAAAAGCCCTCATCATGGTCATCCTACACAAGCATGGTCCCTTTCTTATCTCTCTTCTTCCAACTGGACATATAAGGAATAATTTATGACTAACATTGAATGACTCTCTCTGGCATCATGTCCGCAGACCATGTCCGGACAGAAAAACGGAGTTGCATGACACATCGAGTACGATAATTAATGGAAAACAAAGTTTGATACAAGGCCAACAATGACCCATCCCGTGACACAGCGCGGAAGACCCTATGTTAACAAAATCTAGTGACCTATTGTAGGCCGGCGATGCACCGCGGGAGAACGAGGACAAAAGCCACCCTAGCTTGTGTTGCCAGTCCTCGATGCCGCATGGAGTTGAGTACACTTGGAGCGGATGATGTTGATAAATGCATCAGGCCACGCATTGTCGTGGTTTCTTCCAAAAGGTCTCTAAAGCTGCAATAAGACCATAATTTTATAAATGAGGTCAGTCGAGTGTTTAAAAAAAAACACTCTCAATGAGCGCGATGAACAGCCTCCACCTCTATCCAAGATAGTATATCCAGCACCCATGACACATCGTGAGTGTGCGCAGCCTCTTACACGATGGAAAATGTGGCACTCTTGAATCGTGTCCGTGTTACGGATATCCGACACAAACTTGACTCACAGCCGGTGCCGGGCGCCCCAGTACTTCGGCGGCAGCTGTGACATTGGATACTAAGCTCGGGGTGCTGGCGCAGTGGCTCGAAGCTGCGGCAGTGAGGTGGCGACGGAGGTCGGAAGGAGTGGGTGTCGAGTTCTGAGAAGAAGACAAGGGGGGCACTCTCGTCCGCGCGGGGAGCGGTGGCGGCATTGGGGATGTGGCCTCGGAATCTCGGAGAGGTGGCGGAGCTCAAATGGTAGCTGTGACATCGGGGATTGGGCTCGAGGAAGGCGGTGGTGGCGGCGGCTTGAATCGGGGACGGCGGTTGGAAAAATGGGTGAGCGGTGGGGGTGGCCTAGGGTTTTATAGCCACTGCCAGGGCAATGAATGCTGGAGGGGAGTAGTCTCCCCGTTTTTACTGAGAATGCCTCCTTCTAGAGTAAAAATAGGCCAATGAGGACGGAAGGTTTTGAGAATGAAAAGCTATTTTTGAAGGATTAAAGCTTTTGGAATCGGCTAGCTGGATCTTAATCCCCAGACCATTTTTTTTTTCCCAAATATAGCCTTTGCAGATCTGCTAGAGATGTGCTCTAAGAGGCGAGAAAGCAGAGAGAAATATGGTATCCAGTAACCATTCGGGATGAAGCTATCTCAAAAGCAACGAAAACATATGGTATCTAGTCATTTTCTTCAGGTACTTCGGTCTTGCTGCGGTAGGTAGCATCCCCAAGTCACAAGTCACGGTGCACTTACTATTGATTTCTCCGGACTGTTTGAGTTCGGGGTAATAATGCTTGGCCGGTCGGCTATTGTGGTCAGCTATTGTGTCGCGGACGGTGAGAGACTGACTGTTGACCATGCTCCCAGTGTTCAAAATACCCACTGATTTGCGGGAGATAGGTTTCCGGTTTCGTTCCGCCACATTTTTCCCTAGGCAGACAGACTAGCAAGTTTCCCAATAAAGATAGGTTTTGCTGGACAAAATTTTCATGGCCGGCAAGCCAGGCACAAGCCGGATTCTGGTGGCCAAAACAGGGCTAGTTTTCAGTAATCGAGTTCAGTTAACACTCTGACAGGCTCGTTAACATCCTTGTAAACTTCTGGAGAATATTCTGCTTCCCTGAACAATTTATGAGTTCGGTGGACTGGGTCATGGCAATGACTTGTGATGACGGACCGAAAATTTGTGTCACTACTAACTACACTTGGTTCCTTGGTTTGAACATGCCTTTCCATTGAAGACCATTGACCTGTACTGGGACTAGTGTCTACGTTTTTCAGATAACGCTCTCCGGTGGTCAGTGTCAGGCCTTACCATCTTTCCGATTTACTCTTTTTTTGTGGCAATCTTTCCGGATTACTTACAGTTCTGATTAACTGAGATCATCCCTCCCAATTTTGTATGCTTTTTCCATCGCCATTTTTTGAGTTTTTCCTTTACTTTCATCATTTGGACCTCCATATGGAAAGTGTGATGTCATAAACTTCCAAGAAAAACAACAAATATGACGTCAGAAAACATCTGACTCACTTGCCAGAAAATAGAGAACAAAACACATCGAACGGGCCCTTCACCTTTTCTTTGCTGCTGTATTCCATATGCCGCTGCCTTTATTCTCATACACACTTTGTGGAATCTGGTGCCCTCTCTTCTGTTCTCACTCAATATGGTGAAATGATTGACCATCCACTCAACGATATACTTAATCAAGAAGAAAACAAAGGGAGGGTACATTCTTGGTAGCAAGGGAGGGGGGGGGGGGGGGGCAGAATTGGATAGGGAACAAGTTGCAGGGCGCCACCAAGGCACAGAGGATGGGCATGTATATGCACTGAAAAGTTATTTATAACTCAATCTATGAAGGTCATTGTCCACCGAAAGTCTTCATTATTGGAGATCGATGCCACTTGTTATGGATTATGTTGTATCAAGTGGCTAACTTCTGGTTTACTCACGAAGATCTTGATCGGTATATGTAAATAAAATCATCTCACTGAGAGATCGAATATTTGGTTTTTCACGATGGAGATTTCTTTGAATATTCCATGCAGGTGGAATTGGATCAAACTTTGCAGTGGGATTGCCCATGCGAAACTAGAATTAAATTCTAATATTTTGCAAAAGAGAAGTTGTATCTTCTTTTAAATAGTGCAGTGCTTTTCGAGATGTTCGTCAGTTAATTAATTAAATATAGTTCTGCAGTTATTCTCAAAGTATTTTATAAGCCTCGGCGTAAAGCACACAAGCTTTTGTGGAGACGTATATCACCTAACTAAAGGTCATATTGGAAATTCTCTATAATTTACAATGATCTGTCTGCACCTAAAAAGCACCCGAGCACTTTAGAATTAGGGAATAACTAGTTGGATACAGACGGTCACTGTTCTGGTGGAATATCCATGTTTCACTATATAATCACTAAGTTAAGTACACATGACCAACGGAGTGAGCACTCATCTAATTAAACACATGTGTACATGCTCTAAAAGTGATTGTTATTGCCTTATTGACACTTATCTTCACAAGATAGACCTTTTCTGTCTTTGAAATAAGGTTTATTTTTACTCTTAAAACAACCCCCAAGTTCCTTTGTGCTTGGTTGTGAAAGAAATATGTCCTAGAGGCAATAATAAAGTTATTATTTATTTCCTTATATCATGATAAATGTTTATTATTCATGCTCGAATTGTATTAACCAGAAACATAATACATGTCTGAATACATAGACACACATAGTGTCACTAATATGCCTCTACTTGACTAGCTCGTTGATCAAAGATGGGTGTGTTTCCTAACCATAGACATGAGTTGTCATTTGATTAACGGGATCACATCATTAGGAAATTATGTGATTGACTTGACCCATTCCGTTAGCTTAGCACTTGATCGTTTAGTACTTTGCTATTGCTTTCTTCATGACTTATACATGTTCGTATGACTATGAGATTATGCAACTCCCGTTTACCGGAGGAACACTTTGTGTGCTACCAAACGTCACAACGTAACTGGGTGATTATAAAGTAGCTCTACAGGTGTCTCCGAAGGTACTTGTTGAGTTGGCGTATTTCGAGATTAGGATTTGTCACTCCGATTGTCGGAGAGGTATCTCTCGGCCCTCTCGGTAATACTCATCACTATAAGCCTTGCAAGCATTGTGACTAATAAGTTAGTTGCGGAATGAAGTATTACGGAACGAGTAAAGAGACTTGCGGGTAACGAGATTGAACTAGGTATGATAATATTGACGATCGAATCTCGGGCAAGTAACATACCGATGACAAGGGGAACAACGTATGTTGTTATGCGGTTCGACCGATAAAGATCTTCGTAGAATATGTAGGAGCCAATGTGGGCATCCAGGTTCTGCTATTGGTTATTGACCAGAGAAGTGTCTCGGTCATGTCTACATAGTTCTCGAACCCGTAGGGTCCGCACGCTTAACGTTCCTTGACGATATAGTATTATATGAGTTATGTATGTTGGTGACCGAATGTTGTTCGGAGTCCCGGATATGATCACGGACATGACGAGGAACTCCCGAATGGTATGGAGATAAAGATTGATATATGGGATAATAGTGTTTGGTCTCCGGAAGGGTTCCGGAATTCACCGGAAGGGGTTCCGGATGTTTCCCGAAATGTTTGGGTACCAGAACACTTTATTTGGGCCAAAGGGGAAAGCCCACAAGGTTTTTGGAATGCGCAAAAGGAAGTTTTGCGGAGTCCAGGGGCCAGGCGCCATGGTCCCTGGCATCTGGGTCCAGACGCCGGGAACCCTGGCGTCTGGCCCTGGAGTCCGAGAAGGACTGTTGCCTTTCGGGTGAAACCGTCTTTGTGGAGGCTTTTACTCCAAGTTTCGACCCCAAGGCTCAACATATAAATAGAGGGGCAGGGCTAGCACGAAAGACACATCAAGAAACACCAAGCCGTGTGCCAGTAACCCCGACCCCTCTAGTTTATACTCCGTCATAGTTTTCATAGTGCTTAGGCAAAGCCCTACGGAGATTGCCCTACGGAGATTGTTCTTCACCAACACCGTCATCACGTCGTCGTGCTGCCGGAGCTCATCTACTGCTTCGCCCGTCTTGCTGGATTGAGAAGGCGAGGACGTCATCGAGCTGAACGTGTGCTGAACGCGGAGGTGCCGTACGTTCGGTACTTGATCGGGGCGGATCATGAAGGTGTACGACTATATCAACCGCATTGATAAACGCTTCCGCTTAGCAATCTTGAAGGGTATGAAGATACACTCCTCCTCTCGTTGCTATGCATCACCATGATCTTGCGTGTGCGTAGGAAAATTTTGAAAGTACTACATTCCCCAACAGTGGCATCCGAGCCAGGTTTTCTGCATAGATATTATATGCACGAGTAGAACACAAGTGAGTTGTGGGCGATACAAGTCATACTGCTTACCAGCATGTCATACTTTGGTTCAGCGGTATTGTTGGATGAAGCGGCCCGGACCGACATTACGCGTACGCTTACTCGAGACTGGTTCTACCGACCTGCTTTGCACATAGCTGGCTGGCGGGTGTTAGTTTCTCCAACTTTAGTTGAACCGAGTGTGGCTACGCCCGGTCCTTGAGAAGGTTAAAACAACACTAACTTGACGAACTGTCATTGTGGTTTTCATGCGTAGGTAAGAACGGTTCTTGCTCTGCCCGTAGCAGCCATGTAAAACTTGCAATAACAAAGTAGAGAACGTCTAACTTGTTTTTGCAGGGCATGTTGTGATGTGATATGGTCAAGATGTGATGCTCTATTTTATTGTATGAGATGATCATGTTTTGTAACTAAGTTATCGGCAACTGGCAGGAGCCATATGGTTGTCGCTTCATTGAATGCAATGCAATCGCCCTGTAATTGCTTTACTTTATCACTAAGCGGTAGCGATAGACGTAGAAGCAATAGGTGCTGAAACGACAACGATGCTATGATGAAGATCAAGGTGTCGCGCCGGTGATAATGGTGATGATGATGGTGCTTCAGAGATGGAGATCACAAGCACAAGATGATGATGGCCATATCATATCACTTATATTGATTGCATGTGATGTTTATATTTTATGCATCTTATTTTGCTTTGATTGACGGTAGCATTATAAGATGATCTCTCACTAAATTTCAAGGTATAAGTGTTCTCCCTGAGTATACACCGTTGCAAAAGTTCTTCGTGCTGAGACACCACGTGATGATCGGGTGTCATAGGTTCTACGTTCAAATACAACGGGTGCAAAACAGTTGCACACGCGGAATACTCAGGTTAAACTTGACGAGCCTAGCATATACAGATATGGCCTCGGAACACTGAGACCGAAAGGTCGAGCGTGCATCATGTAGTAGATATGATCAACATAATGATGTTCACCATTGAAAACTACTCCATCTCATGTGATGATCGGACATGGTTTAGTTGATTTGGATCACGTGATCACTTAGATGATTAGAGGGATGTCTATCTAGGTGGGAGTTCTTAAGTAATATGATTAATTGAACTTAAATTTATCATGAACTTAGTACCTGATAGTATTTTGCTTGTCTATGTTTGTTGTAGATAGATGGCTCGTGCTGTTGTTCCGTTGAATTTTAATGCGTTCCGTGAGAAAGCTAAGTTGAAAGATGATGGTAGCAAATACACGAACTGGGTCCGTAACTTGAAGATTATCCTCATTGCTGCACAGAAGAGTTACGTCCTGGAAGCACCGCTAGGTGTACCACCTGCGCCAGCAACTGCAGACATTGTGAATGCCTGGCAGACGTGTGTTGATGACTACTCTATAGTTCAGTGTGCCATGCTTTACGGCTTAGAACCGGGACTTCAACGATGTTTTGAACGTCATGGAGCATATGAGATGTTCCAGGAGTTGAAGTTAATATTTCAAGAAAATTCCCGAATTGAGAGATATGAAGTCTCCAATAAGTTCTATAGCTGCAAGATGGAGGAGAATAATTCTGTCAGTGAACATATACTCAAAATGTCTGGGTTTTGCAATCACTTGATTCACTGGGAATTAATCTTCCTGATGATAGTGTCGTTGACAGAATTCTTCAATCACTGCCACCAAGCTACAAGAGCTTCGTGATGAACTATAATATGCAAGGGATGAACAAGACTATTCCCGAGCTCTTCGCAATGCTAAAAGCTATGGAGGTAGAAATCAAAAAGGAGCATCAAGTGTTGATGGTCAACAAGACCACCAGTTTCAAGAAAAAGGGTAAAGGGAAGAAGAAGGGGAACTTCAAGAAGAACGGCAAACAAGTTGCTGCTCAAGAGAAGAAACCCAAGTCTGGACCTAAGCCTGAGACTGAGTGCTTCTACTGCAAGCAGACTGGTCACTGGAAGCGGAACTGCCCCAAGTATTTGGCGGATAAGAAGGATGGCAAGGTGAATAACGGTATATGTGATATACATGTCATTGATGTGTACCTTACTAATGCTCGCAGTAGCACCTGGGTATTTGATACTGGTTCTATTGCTAATATTTGCAACTCGAAACAGGGACTACGGATTAAGCGAAGATTGGCTAAGGACGAGGTGCCGATGCGCGTGGGAAATGGTTCCAAAGTCGATGTGATCGCGGTCAGCACGCTACCTCTACATCTACCTGACTAATTGTTATTTGGTGCCAGCGTTAAGCATGAACATTATATCGAGATCTTGTTTGATGCGAGACGGTTATTCATTTAAATCAGAGAATAATGGTTGTTCTATTTATATGAATAATATCTTTTATGGGCATGCACCCTTTAAGAGTGGTCTATTTTTATTGAATCTCGATAGTAGTGATACACATATTCATAATGTTGAAGCCAAAAGATGCAGAGTTGATAATGATAGTGCAACTTATTTGTGGCACTGTCGTTTGGGTCATATTGGTGTAAAGCGCATGAAGAAACTCCATACTGATGGAATTCTGGAATCACTTGATGATGAATCAGTTTGTACTTGCGAGCCGTGCCTCATGGGCAAGATGACTAAAACGCCGTTCTCCGGAACTATGGAGAGAGCAACAGATTTGCTGGAAATCATACATACTAATGTATGTGGTCCAATGAACATTGAGGCTCGGGGCGGGTATCGTTATTTTCTCACCTTCACAGATGATTTGAGCAGATATGGGTATATCTACTTAATGAAACATAAGTCTGAAACATTTGAAAAGTTCAAAGAATTTTAGAGTGAAGTGGAAAATCATCGTAACAAGAAAATAAAGTTTCTACAATCTGATCCTGGAGGAGAATATTTGAGTTACGAGTTTGGTTTACATTTGAAACAATGCAGAATAGTTTCGCAACTCACGCCACCCGGAATACCACAACGTAATGGTGTGTCCAAACGTCGTAATCGTATTTTACTAGATATGGTGCAATCTATGATGTCCCTTACTGATTTACCACTATCGTTCTGGGGCTATGCTTTAGAGACGGTCGTATTCACATTAAATAGGGCACCATCAAAATCTGTTGAGATGACACCTTATGAACTGTGGTTTGGCAAGAAACCTAAGTTGTCATTTCTTAAAGTTTGGGGCTTCGATGCTTATGTGAAAAAACATCAACCTGATAAGCTCGAACCCAAATCGGAGAAATGTGTCTTCATAGGATACCCAAAGGAGACTATTGGGTACACCTTCTATCACAGATCTGAAGGCAAGACTTTTGTTGCTAAATTTGGATCCTTTCTAGAGAAGGAGTTTCTCTCGAAAAAAGTGAGTGGGAGGAAAGTAGAACTTGATGAGGTAACTGTACCTGCTCCCTTATTGGAAAGTAGTTCAGCACAGAAACCGGTTCCTGTGACGACTACACCAATTAGTGAGGAAGCTAATGATATTGATCAGGAAACTTCAGATCAAGTTACTACCGAACCTCGTGAGTCAACCAGAGTTAGATCCGCACTAGAGTGGTACGGTAATCCTATTCTAGAGGTCATGTTACTTGACCATGGCGAACCTACGAACTATGAGGAAGCGTTGATGAGCCCAGATTCCGCAACTTGGCTTGAGGCCATGAAATCTGAGATGGGATCCATATATGAGAACAAAGTATGGACTTTGGTTGACTTGCCCGATGATCAGCAAGTCATCGAGAATAAATGGATCTTCAAGAAGAAGGCTGACACTGATGGTAATGTTACTTTCTACAAAGCTCGACTTGTTATGAAAGGTTTTTGACAAGTTCAAGGGGTTGACTATCATGAGACTTTCTCACCCGTAGCGATGCTTAAGTCTGTCCGAACCATGTTAGCAATTGCCGCATTTTATGATTATGAAATATGGCAAATGGATGTCAAAACTGCATTCCTGATTGGATTTCTAGAAGAAGAGTTGTATATGATGCAACCAGAAGGTATTGTCGATCCAAAAGGTGCTAACAAAGTGTGCAAGCTCTAGCGATCCATTTATGGACTGGTGCAAGCCTCTTGGAGTTGGAATAAACGCTTTGATAGTGTGATCAAAGCATATGGTTTTATACAAACTTTTGGAGAAGCTTGTATTTACAAGAAAGTGAGTGGGAGCTCTAAAGCATTTCTGATATTATATGTAGACGACATATTGTTGACTGGAAATGATATAGAATTTCTGGATAGCATAAAAGGATACTTGAATAAAAGTTTTTCAATGAAAGACCTCGGTGAAGCTGCTTATATATTACGCATCAAGATCTATAGAGATATATCAAGACGTTTAATTGGACTTTCACAAATCACATACCTTGATAAAGTTTTGAAAAAGTTCAAAATGGATCAAGCAAAGAAAGGGTTTTGCCTGTATTACAAGGTGTGAAGTTGAGTCAAACTCAATGCCCGACCATAGTAGAAGATAGAGAGAAAATGAAAGATGTTGCCTATGCTTCAGCCATAGGCTCTATCATGTATGCAATGCTGTGTACTAGACCTGATATATGCTTAGCAATAACTTCAGCGAGGAGGTACCAAAGTAATCCAGGAGTGGATCACTGGACAACGGTCAAGAATATCCTGAAATACCTGAAAAGGACTAAGGATATGTTTCCTGTTTATGGAGGTGACAAAGAGCTAGTTGTAAATAGTTACGTCGATGGAAGCTTTGACATTGATCCGGACGATTCTAAATCGCAAACCGGATACGTGTTTATATTGAACGGTGAAGCTGTCAGTTGGTGTAGTTCTAAACAAAGCATCGTGGCGGGATCTACATGTGAAGCGGAGTACATAGCTGGTTCGGAAGAAGCAAATGAAGGTGTTTGGATGAAGGAGTTCATATCCGATCTAGGTGTCATACATAGTGCATTGGGTCCAATGAAAATCTTTTGTGACAATCACTAGTGCAGAACCGGGCTTTAGCGCCGATTCGTAAGGGCCTTTAGTGCCGGTTCTACAACCTGCACTAAAGAGTGGAGACTAAAGCCCCCCCCCCCTTTACTACCGGTTCGGCACGAATCAGCGCTAAAGTGCCACCACGTGGCATGAGCCAGACCCGGATGCTGGTAGACCATTAGTACCGGTTGGTAAGACCAACCGGTACTAAATGTTTGGGAGCGGGGGTTTGGTTTTATTTTTTATTTTCCATTAATTTTGTGTTTTCTATTTAATAATTTTTTTGTTTGCTGGTATTTTATGATACTACATATTGTACACGTTATGCATATATATAAATAGATTTTCTCGTAGAACCGCGTATATATATAAATATATATCATCGAATGTCTCACAACCAACACCATTAATTATTCACACATACACATGTGTATATATATATATATATACACAATTTCTCCTACATGTTGCCTTGGTGCCTTCGGAACACGATGACAAGTAGTTCATGGGGGCGGTAGCGGGTAATAGTATTCTCCTTTGGGATCTATGACCTGGTCGAGCAAAAATCCCGCTATTTCCTCTTGAAGTGCTAGTATGCGCTCCTTTGGTAGGAGCTCCTCCCGCACCTCTCTGAACTATTAAGAAGGAGATCAATATGCATGTGTATTAGTTGTGTGACTAGATATCTATAATGGTGTAAAAATTTGTGAATAGTGTTCTGACAAACGTACCTAGTCCTGTCTTTGAGATCTGCTCCTTTAGGACGCCATCATGCGAATGTTCTCGCAAGCGTACTATGCACACAGATCAGTCCCCGACGCCTGCTTCAGTGCCTTCACGAGAATGGAATTGAATCAGATAATGATTAATCAAGCATGATAATTAATTAATGGTATTGAAACAAGAATTAAAGAGATGGTAGCTAGCTAGCTAGCTAGTACTACTTAATTACTTACCTTTGGTCGATACCAAAACAGCTTTTTTGCACATTTGCCTGGAGTCACCTTGATGAACTTTGCCCAAGCCCTGCCTGTCGCGAAAGAAAAATTAATAAAGGGGTTATTAAATAGTTCATATCAGGAAATGAAGAACTAAATAGGCCAAGATATAGTTAATAATGATTGAAATTACCTGTTGACTATCCCCTTCAAGATGGTGTAGTCACTTTCTTTTTTAAGTAGTGAGTCCAGTACTTCAACTTTTCCTTCTTCAACTTTAATGTCTAACAAGATCCGGTGGAAACTGCATGCGCACACATTTGCATGTCTTAATTAAGAGGGCATGTGCATAACACTAATCAACTACCGTAAACCCTATACACTTAATTATTAACATCTAGCTAGTTAGTAAGCAAAAACAGAAGTTGTAAGAAAGTAGTATATCTTCATTGGTATTGAGGCACTTGAAGAACTCTAGCATGATTTCCTCTAAACTTGCTCAACAACTTGGAATATTCCATGTGTACTCATTAATGGTATTTCGGTCAATAAACCTAATGCCATAGCGTCCAGAATTTTTTCATTTCATACATCTTCATCCTGCATATAATACCACAGAAAAGAATATAGTGAGGATAACTACATGTAATGATTGATCAAAATGATCACTACAGCTAGCTTGAGACTTAAATTACAGAAAGAAATCACTTACAGACAATAGCAACTGACGATAGATTTGTCGAGTGCATCTTGATTGTATAATTGAAATAGTTCTGAATACTCAACGAACACAGCTTTCTCATGGAAGTAATGCTGCTCCTTGACATTCACCATGAGGGACTCTCGATTGAAAATCTTGGTAATGTTCATGTACCATTGATGCAATTCATACATTCTCGTTGGGAGGTTCTTGACCTCGTCTGGCTCGACCAAAGGTTGGCCCCGGACATATTTCCGTTTTATTTCCTCCTCTCTAAGGGGAGACATGGGCTCGATTTCGAGGATTTGTCCAACAGTGATCTTGAGCATTTCAGCCTGCATTATATGCTCCTCGGTTATTACCACATCGCCCAACTGGGAAACGTTAACGGTTTGCACACAATAATATTGGGCGCGCGTACTCTCATGTGTTGTTGGCACAACAAGCGGGGGGGATCGATTGTGCCGCCTGTTCTTCCAGCTGGGGAACGGTTTTCCCGCATATTTTGACAGCTGCTTGTTGGCTCGAGCTCGAGCTCGCCTCCTTCTTTAGTCGTGCTTGATGTAGCTTCCTGAGTTGGTGCTCAAAGTCTGAGTCAACAGGCTTGGGAGCTGGTTTTCTTGCCATATGAATAAAGTTGTCCACTTTCTCAGGCACATTCTCCCTTGGCGGCGGTGTCGGTTTCGGTCCAAAATGGGCGTCCATTTGGGACCGCACTATGGCTGCCTTTTGCTCCTCGGTCATGTCGTAAGGCCTCTGGGGAAGAGGAGCGAGGCTTGGACCATATTTATAATGGTTGTCTCCGCCTGTACTTCCTGTACTACCTCAACTCGTAATGCTACGCACCATAGCTGCAGCGTGTCTCTTCTGCGATTGCTGAGACGGCGGAGACGGCTGACGTGGCTGAGCTGGAGCAGGAGGAGTGGCATGACGCTATGCCAGACTTGAAGCAGGAGGTGTGGCCTGACACGGTTTTGGACTTGAAACAGGAGGAGTGGCCTGACACTATGCCGGACTTGAAGCAGGAGTCTCCTCACGCGTTCATGGACTTGGAGGTGGTGGCAGACTTCGAGGAGGAGTCGGCTCACGCGTTCGTGGACTTGGAGGAGCGGGAGTCTGCTGACTCGGTGGCGGACTTCAAGGAGGAGTCGGCAGACGCGGTGTCGGTGGCTTTCGAAAGATGATGCAATCCTTTCTCCATAGGATGATACGAAGTATGGCCTCTCCCAGTGTGTGCTCGTCGTCACCTCCAGGAAAGTCAAGCTATAGCCCCGAATATGGGCCCACCACTTCATCAACCAAGACACGAGCATAGCCCACTGGAATCGGGGTGCAATGGAAGGTTGCTTCAGGGGTAATTGTAAAAGAACCGGCGTCCGCTACCTTCATGGATATGTTCTTCATTTTGAAGTGTAGCTCACAGTTAGTGTTCTCTATGATGTCATCCACAGGGTATGTATCCAACAGTGTGTCGCCCGGGGTGGAACCAACGCTGCTTCTCGGCATGGATGGGACGGTGCGATCCAATGCTAGATGATCATTCGCTTGCTGCTGCCGCTGCTGAGACCCCCTTTCCTGGCTAAGTGAGTCGATCTGCTGCTGCTGCTGCTGGAATTTGAGTGCCAAGTCGGCATGCCTTGCTTCTAGGCCTTGAAGGCGTTCTATGTCCTGCTTCCTCTGCTCCTCCTCCAGCTTCCTCTTCTTCTCCTCCTCCATCTTCTTTCTTGCACGGGCAATGTAGTCGTCGTTCCATTCCGAAAATCCCTCATACCAGGGAATAACGCCCTTGCCTCGTGTTCTTCCCGGGTGTTCAGGATTTCCCAGGGCGCGCGTAAGCTCGTCGTTCTCTTTGGTGAGCGTGAACATCCCCTTTCGAGCATCTTCTATTGCGTCAAGTAACTTTTGTTCGGCTCCTTTTAGACTTGCCTTCTTCGAAACCAGGCCTGTCTTCGGGTCCAATGCCCCCCATGCGCATAGAACCAAGTTCTGTACCTGGGGGGCCATCTCCTAGTAACCGGAGTGACCCCTGCACCATCCATCTCTTGCTCAGACTTATCCCACTTAGGCATTGCCACCGCGTAGCCACCTGGACCCAGCCTATGGAACTGCGTCTTTTTTGCGGCACTGGCCTTGTTTTTTCTCGACCGTTCCTTAGATAATTTTGATTCCTTGAATTTCAAGAAAGCGGGGCAGTCTTCTCTTTGATTCTCCAGTGTTCCCTTGAATTCTGGAGTCTTCCTTTCCGCAGCGAAGTAGTTGGCCCATGCAGTTTTCTTGTGGGTGTTGTATGCAATTGCCATCTTCTTAAGAGCAGCGTCCTTGACTTTCTGCACATCTGCATCAGTGAAATAATCTGGTAGGGTGAAATGTTCCATCAGAGATTCCCAAAGCTTTTGTTTTGCTCTGTTGTCGACCCAAGTAACATCTGGAAGTTTAGTTTTTGTCTCTTTCCATTCTTGAATGGAGATCGGGAGTTGGTCCTTCACAAGAACTCCGCACTGACGATTCCACTTGTTCGCAATGTTCTTAGACGTGAGGGGTTTGCCATTAGCTTTGATGGAGTCGATGTTGTACTTTACACCCTCCTTCAACTTTTTACCCGAGCCTCGCTTTGTCCTGCTGTCTGTAGAAGCAAATTTGCTCGATCCGGAGGGCTGAAAGAAGAAATATCGATTCGTTAATATATCTTCAAATAAAAAAACATGTGATGATTGAGGGAGTCCTGGATTAGGGGGTATCCGGACAGCCGGACTGTGTACAACGTCCGGACTATTGAAGCGTGAAGATACAAGACTCAAGACTTCGGCCCGTGTCCCGATGGGACTTTCCTTGGCGTGGAAGGCAAGCTTGGCGATCCGGATATTATATTTCCTTCCTTGTAACCGACTCCATGTAAACCCTAGCCCTCTCCGGTGTCTATATAAACCGGAGAGGTTGGTCCTTATAAGGCCGATAACAATTACATTCATACCATCATAGGCTAGCTCCTAGGGTTTAGCCTCTACGATCCCGTGGTAGATCTACTCTTGTACTACCCATATCATCAATATTAATCAAGCAGGAAGAAGGGTTTTACCTCCATCGAGACAACCCGAACCTGGGTAAACATCTGTGTCCCTTACTTCTTGTTACCATCAGCCTTGACGCACAGATCGGGACCCCCTACCCGAGATCCGCCGGTTTTGACACCGACATTGGTGCTTTCATTGAGAGTTCCTCTGTGACGTTGTTGCAAGGCTTGATGGCTCGACTCATCTTCAAGGACGATATTACTTCGGAGGGAGCTCTGGCTGCAGGCCAAACGCTCCGGCTCAGCGGCTTTATCATGGCCGCCCCATCGGCGACGGAGCCGACAATGGCCTCTCGGGTCATCAATCATAACCTTCGGGTCAGTTCAGAACTTGTCGAACAGATGGATCCAAGAGCTCTCCTCCTTTAATGAACTGTTGGATCGCATCGCGGCTCTGGGATTCGCGATGAATTATGAATGGATTGGGCTTAAACCCGACCGAAGGGACATCAGATCCCCACCGGCCACCCATGAGATGGCGATTGTGGAAGAACCACACGCAGATCGTCCCCCAACTTTGAGGATGAATTATGTTTGGATCGTCGAACTCTTTGAGCCGAAAATATGCTCAGAGGACAACTTGCCCTAGGTCCCGGACATAGAATCGGGCATTGGGCCAAAGGAATTGGGTAACACTCCGGATTCCGAGTTGCTGGGCTTGGAACCGCCCGCACCCTTGGGCGTTAGATCGTATCATAATCCGGATTCTGCTAACAATACCTATTTGGACTTAAGTTGTCTCTCCCGCATCAGGAAAGAGCCCCAGAAGACGGCGCATCATTACTGGGCCAGATTCCTCCTTGCGCTTAACAAGGTTAAGGACTGCCGCGAGGAGAACATGGTCTCACTCTTCTGCAAATACTTCACGGACGAAGAGCTCCTTAATGCTTTAGCCGCCGCGAAATAATATGTTTCGCGGACTTTGCAGTCATAGTACGTAAGTACTGTGCGATGGAGAGCGCTTGGAAGACCCAAACAGAATTTTGGGACAGTACCACTCTCACCAAGACCTTTGTCCGAACCAAATGAACGAACTCTCGTAGGACTTCCGATCCTATCCCCAAGAAACTGAAGCCCACCCCAGGGTGGGGATCCGTATTGGAAGGATGGCTCGACAGGCCATGTAAGCTCCACGGTACGCTGGATACAATGCCAACTCATAGCCTTAGGGCATGTTGGATACTCCGTCAGGTGGCAAAAAGCGGCGAGGATCTTCTTGCGAGCCATAAAGCGGAACAATATCCTGCCCGCGGACACAATACGGTGCTAACAGTCTTCGAGACTTTCACCTCGAACAACAGGCGCAAGCGGGCTCACCGAAGCTCTGCAGAAATTTGCTGTGTGGCAAAGATAAACCCCTGGAGCGACACGGCTATAAATTTCAATGCCAGTGACGAACCTCGATTCCAGACTGTCCGGGCACCGGCCGCTTTGGTCCTTAGCCCAGTCGTGGACGGCTTCCGGCTCACCAAAGTACTCATGGACGGCAGAAGCGGGTTAAACTTGATATATGAAAAAACGCTCAACAAAATGGGGATGGATAGAGGCCGCATTGAGCAAAGCGGCACCACCTTCAGGGGAATCATCCCTACTCGGGAAGCACGGTGCGCGCGAAAAATCACACTTGATGTGGTGTTCGGCACCCCGGAGAATTATAGGTCCGAAGAAATCACATTCCAAGTGGCTCCTTTCAGCAGTGGATACCATGCCCTTCTAGGGCGGGACGCGTTTACGAGCTTTCAAGCTGTACCCCATTACGGGGACATGAAGCTTAAAATGCCCGGGCCCAACGGAATCATCACTCTAGCCAGCGATCCGGATGTCGCGCTCCGCGCCGAAAACAAAACCGCAGCACTAGCCTTGGAAGCATTATCTGAAGCCCTAGCAGCCAAGGAATTAACAACACTGCGGGCCACCGTGGACAGGGACGGCGTGATACTCGATAAACGACCCAAGTCCACCTCATTTAAACCTGCAGACGAGATAGTCAAATTCCAGGTCCACCCAACGGATCCCACGAAGACAGCATCCATCGAAACACAATTGAGCCCCGTGATGGACACCGCACTACGAGATTTCTGACGCGAGAATTGGGAAATTTTCGCCTGGCACCCTTCAGACATGCCACGCATCCCACGCCGGCTGGCCGAACACAGCCTCAATATTCTAAAGGGATACAAACCGGTCAAACAGACCCTAAGGCAGTTTTCAGAACCCAAACGGCAAGCCATGGGGGAAGAGCTAGCCAAACTGCTTGAGGCCGGATTCATCAGAGATATTAAACATCCGGATTGGCTGGCGAATTTGGTAATGGTTCCAAAAAAGGACAAATCCTGACGCCTATGCGTCGACTTCAAAGACCTCAACAAGGCTTGCCCTAAGGATCCCTTTCCCCTCCCTCGCACCGATCAAATCATCCATGCCACAGCTGGACACGACTCGCTATGTTTTCTTGACGTATACTCTGGATACCATCAAATAAAGATGGCAGAGTCTGACCAAGCTGCAACAGCTTTTATAACGCCATATGGCCCTTTTTGCTTCAACACTATGCCCTTCGGGCTCAAGAATGCCGGCGCAACTTATCAACGCATGATTCAAACATGTCTGGAGAAACAAATCGGCAAAACAGTGGAAGCATACGTGGACGACATTGTCATGAAAACCAGACACGTCGAAACCCTGATAGATGACTTGAGGCTCACATTCGATAACCTCCGGGCATACGACATCAAGTTGAATCCGGAAAAATGTGTTTTCGGTGTCCCTTTGGGGAAGCTCCTAGGCTTCATTGATATCATGCTTAGGAGAAGAAGATCCAAGTTTAAGAGAATTAACATCAAGCGAAAGTCTATCAATGTTCCTAGCCCAATCATCAACTTTGACCAATTTTTATTCAAGAAAAGCATTAAAATTCTTTTGAGAAATCATAAATTCTTTCACACTATTCTCAAAATCAGAGGGCATCTTATTAAAATTACCATAAGAATTATTGTAGGAATTTCCATAATTATTAGAGGGATTACTCGGGAACGGTCTAGCATTAAAATTTCCTCTATAGGCGTTGTTTCCAAAACTATTCCTACCAACAAAATTCACATTCATAGATTCATTATTATTCTCAATCAAGGAAGACAAAGGCATATCATTGGGATTAAGAGGAGTATTTTTAGTAGCAAACATCTTCATAAGTTCATCCATCTTTCCACTCAAAACATTGATTTCTTCTATAGCATGCACTTTTTTACTAGAAGATCTTTCGGTGTGCCATTGAGAATAATTATCCATAATATTATCAAGCAATTTTGTAGCATCTCCTAATGTGATTTCCATAAAGGTGCCTCCCGCGGCCGAATCTAAGAGATTTCTAGAAGCAAAGTTCAAACCGGCATAAAATTTTTGTATGATCATCCATAAATTCAAACCATGAGTAGGGCAATTGCGAAGCATCAAGTTCATTCTTTCCCAAGATTGGGCAACATGCTCATGATCAAGTTGTTTAAAATTCATAATATCGTTCCTAAGAGTGATGATCTTAGCGGGAGGAAAATATTTAGAGATAAAATCATCTTTGCACTTGTTCCAAGAATCAATACTATTTTTAGGCAAAGACGAAAACCAAACTTTAGCACGATCTCTAAGTGAAAATGGAAAAAACTTCAATTTAACAATATCATTATCCGTATCTTTCTTCTTTTGCATATCACACAAATCAACAAAATTGTTTAGATGCATAGCGGCATCTTCACTAGGAAGCCCGGCAAATTGATCTTTCATAACAAGATTTAGCAAAGCGGTATTGGTTTCACAAGACTCAACATCATTAAGAGGAGCAACCGGAGTACTATGGAAATCATTATTATTGGTATTCGAGAAGTCACACAAGTTGGTATTATCTTGTGCCATGGCAACAAGTAATCCAATACACAAGCAAACAGATAAACGGCAAGCGAAAAGAGAGGAGGAGATTGGGAAAGAGAGGGCGAATAAAACGGCAAGGGTGAAGTGGGGGAGAGGAAAACGAGAGGCAAATGGCAAATAATGGAAATGCGAGGGAGATGGGTTTGTGATGGATACTTGGTATGTCTTGACTTGAGCGAAGACCTCCCCAGCATCGGCGCCAGAAATCCTTCTTGCTACGTCTTGAGCTTGCGTTGGTTTTCCTCGAAGAGGAGAGGGTGATGCAGCAAAGTGTAGTGTAAGTATTTCCCTTAGTTTTGAGAACCAAGGTATCAATCCAGTAGGAGGTTCCTCAAAAGTCCCACGCACCTACACAAACAAACTGAGAACTCGCAACCAACGCAATAAAGGGGTTGTCAATCCCTTCACGGCACTTGCGAAAGTGACATCTAATAAATATAGTATGATAAGATAAATATTTTTCTGGTATTTTATAATATAGATGCAAAAAGTAAAGATGCAAATAAAGTACATGGAAAGCAAATATGATAAGAGATAGACCCGGGGGCCATAGGTTTCACTAGAGGCTTCTCTCAAGATAGCGTAAGTATTACGGTGGGTGAACAAATTACTATCGGGCAATTGATAGAAAAGCGCACAGTTATGAGATTATCTAGGCATGATCATGTATATAGGCATCACGTTCATGACAAGTAGACCAACTCCTGCCTTCATCTACTACTATTACTCCACACATCGACCGCTATCCAGCATGCATCTAGAGTATTAAGTTCATAAGAACAGAGCAACGCATTAAGCAAGATGACATGATGTAGAGGGATAAACACATGCAACATGATATAAACCCCATCTTGTTATCCTCGATGGCAACAATATATTACGTATCTTGCAACCCTTTCTGTCACTGGGTAAGAACATCGCAAGATTGAACCCAAAGCTAAGCACTTCTCCCATGGCAAGAAGAACCAATCTAGTAGGCCAAACCAAACTGATAATTCGAAGAGACTTGCAAAGATAACTCAATCATACATAAAAGAATTCAGAGAAGATTCAAATATTATTCATAGATAAAGTTGATCATAAACCCACAATTCATCAGATCTCGACAAACACACCACAAAAAGAGTTTACATCGAATAGATCTCCACAAGAGAGGGGGAGAACATTGAATTGAGATCCAAAAAGAGAGAAGAAGCCATCTAGCTAATAACTATGGACCCATAGGTCTGTGGTAAACTACTCACAACTCATCGGAGGGGCAAGGACGTTGATGTAGAGGCCCTCCGTGGTTGCTTCCCCCTCCGGCAGACTGCTGGCAAGGGCTCCAAGATGGGATCTCGCAGATACAGAAGGTTACGGCGGTGGAAATTGTGTTTCGTGGTGCTCCTGGATGTTTTCGGGGTACGTAGGTATATATAGGAGGAAGAAGTACGTCGGTGGACGCCCAAGGGGCCCATGAGACACGGGGGCGCGCCCTATAGGGGGGGAGCGAGCCCTCCTATCTCGTGAGGCCCTCGGAGCTTTATTGAGTTGCACTCCAGGCTCTCCAGATCAGATTTGTTCCAAAAATAATGCTCCCGAAGGTTTCATTCCGTTTGGACTCCGTTTGATATTCCTTTTCTTTGAAATACTGAAATAGGCAAAAAAAACAGCAATATGGGCTGGGCCTCCGGTTAGTAGGTTAGTCCCGAAAATGATATAAATGTGTAAAATAAAGCCCATAAACATCCAAAAGAGGTAATATAATAGCATGGAATAATCAAAAATTATAGATACGTTGGAGACGTATCAGTATGATTTCTGGATCGATTACCTTCTGAGAGATTGTATTGAGGAATGCACATAGCTTCACAGTGGCTAATTGAACGTTTTTCGGTAGAAGCCCCCTCAATGCAACCGGAAGCAGTTGTGTCATAATCACATGGCAGTCATGAGACATTAGGTTCTGGAACTTTTTCTCTGCCATATTTATTATTCCCTTTATATTCGACGGGAAGTCAGACGGTACCTTCATACTGAGCAAGCATTTAAAGAAGATTTCCTTCTCTTCTTTGGTAAGAGCGTACCTGGCCTTACCCTGATGTATGTAGTCTTTTACGTGCATACCTTGCTGGTCCTCCCATGCCTCTGGTCTATCTTTTGTCTTCCCATACACGCCCAAGAAGCCAAGCAGGGTCACGCACAGATTCTTCATCATGTGCATCACGTCGATTGCGAAGCGGACCTCTAGGTCTTTCCAATATGGCAGGTCCCAAAATATAGATTTCTTCTTCCACATGGGTACGCATCCGTCAGCATCCTTTGGGATAGGTTGTCCGCCAGGACCCTTTCCAAAGATTACCTTCAAATCCTTGACCATATCATGTACATCAGCACCAGTAGGGTGGCGAGGCTTCGTCCGGTGATCCGTTCACCTTTGAAATGCTTGCCTTTCTTTATTATGGGATGCCTGCTCGGAAGAAATCGACGATGTCCCATGTACACATTCTTCCTACAACTATCCAAATATATACTGTCGGTATCATCCAAACAGTGCGTGCATCCGTGGTATCCCTTGTTTGTCTGTCCTGAAAGGTTACTGAGAGCAGGACAATCATTGATGGTCACGAACAGCAATGCCTTTAGGTCAAATTCTTCCTGTTTGTGCTCATACCACACACGTACACCTTTTCATCCCACAACTGTAATAGTTCTTCAACTAATGGCCTTATGTACACATCAATGTCGTTGCCGGGTTGCTTAGGGCCTTGGATGAGCACTGGCATCATAATGAACTTCCGCTTCATGCACAACCAAGGAGGAAGGTTATACAAACATAGAGTCACAGGCCACGTGCTATGGTTGCTGGTCTGCTCCCCAAAAGGATTAATGTCATCTGCGCTTAGACTAAACCATACGTTCCTTGGGTCACCTGCAAACTACTCCATGTACTTTCTCTCGATTTTTCTCCACTGCGTCCCGCCAGCGGGTACTCTCAACTTTCCATCTTTCTTACGGTCTTCTCCGTGCCATCACATCGCCTTCGCATGCTCTTTGTTTTGGAACAAACGTTTCAACCGTGGTATTATAGGAGCATACCACATCACCTTGGCAGGAATCTTCTTCCTGGGGCGCTCGCCCTCGACATCACCAGGGTCATCGCAACTGATCTTATAACGCAATGCACCGCATACCGGGCAAGCGTTCAAATCCTCGTACTCACCGCGGTAGAGGATGCAGTCATTAGGGCATGCATGTATCTTCTGCACCTCTAACCCTAAAGGGCATGCAACCTTCTTTGCTTCATACGTACTTACAGGCAATTCGTTGTCCTTTGGAAGCATATTCTTTATCATTACCAGCAACTTTCCAAATCCCTTGTCAGAAACACCATTCGCTGCCTTCCATTGCAGCAATTCCAGTGTGGTGCCCAACTTTTTTTTGTCAGCTTCGCAATTCGGGTACAACAATTTCTTGTGATCCTCTAACATTCTCTGCAACTTCTTCTTCTCCAAATCACTTGCGTAGTTTCTCTTTGCATCAGCAATGGCCCGACCTAGATCATCAGCGGGCTCATCTAATGCCTCTTCGTCAGCTTCTTCCTGCATTGCAGGCTCAGCTTCTTCCCCCATTGTTGTATCATCGTATTCAGGGAACCCATGGCCAGGATAGCTGTCGTCGTCCTCTTCTTCTTCATTGTCTTCCATCATAACCCCTCTTTCTCCGTGCTTGGTCCAAACATTATAGTGGGGCATGAAACCGGACTCAAATAGGTGGACGTGAATGGTTCTTGACGTAGAGTAATTGTGATATTCTTACAGCTAGCACATGGACAAGGCATAAAACCATCGGCCCGCTTGTTTGCCTCAGCGGCAAGCAGAAAAGTATGCACGCCATTAATGAACTCAGGAGAGCATCAGTCATCATACATCCATTGTCGGCTCATCTTCCTTACACAACACCGAAAAGACCAAATTAATACAAGTTCATACATATATATAGTTCATACAACACTTAAATGCAACAAACAAATAACTCTCTAGCTAAAGCATTTAAATGCAACAACAAATGCAATGAAGATTACAACTAAGGTAACAATTGATCCAACAACATAATGATACCAAGCCTCACTATCAATGACATATTTTCCAATCTTTCTAATCTTCAAGCGCATTTTCTCCATCTTGATCTTGTGATCATCGATGACATCGGCAACATGCAACTCCAATTCCATCTTCTCCCCCTCAATTCTTTTCAATTTTCTTTCAAATACTCATTTTCTCTTTGAACTAAATTTAACCTCTCGACAATAGGGTTGGTTGGAATTTCCGGTTCACATGCCTCCTAGATAGAAATATCTATGTCAACTTGATGGGCATAACTTTTCATAAACACGATATGCAACAACTAGTTTTAAAAGAGAATATACCACATCCAAATCATAACAAGGACGAGGGCCGACAAGGACGGATATCAAAACCATGGCACTATGTATAACATACAATGTACGGGTAAGATAATTATACGAGTAACTATATATCCAAATCACACAAACATCAATTTGGTAATGTAAAACATTCATGAACAAGAGCCTCACCACAAGGTGGTGCCGGCGACGGGACGGTGCGGGTGATCGACGGTGGTTACGACGGAGATTTAGAAGGCACTAAGTAAACCACACCTACATATGCAAACTAAGTGTTATTTTTGACCTCAAATTGCATATAAATCAAATACTAGCACATATAATTCCTCCCAAATTACTAAACTCACAAATTAATCACTATACAAAGCATTGCTAGAGCTAATCTAGCAATGAGAGATGAAAGGACAAAGTTGCTAACCTTTGTGATCATTTGAATGGATGGGGGCCTTCAAATCTTGACAAATCTTGGGCAAAATGTGTGATGAGCTCGAGGAAGAGGGGAAGAACGGAGAAGGAGAGGGGAAAGGGGAAGAACAGAGCGAGCTGGGGTGGACGAAGGGTTTATGTAGGACGACCTGTAGTACCGGTTCGTAACACAAACCGGTGCTAAAGGTGCTGGAGGGGCCCAGACTGACAACACCCTGCCACCACTCACTTTAGTACCGGTTCGTGGCACGAACTAGTGCTAAAGGTTCGCCACGAACAGGTACTAATGAGAGCGGTCGGCTAGCCCTTGGAACCGGCACTGATGGACACATTAGTGCCGGCTCAAAATCAAACCGGCACTAATGTGCTTCACATTTGACCCTTTTTCTACTAGTGAATACTGGTGCAATTGCCTTGGCAAAGGAATCCAGATTTCACAAGAGAACCAAGCACATCAAGAAACGCTTCAATTCCATGCGGGACCAAGTCCAGGTGGGAGACATAGAGATTTGCAAGATACATATGGATCTGAATGTTGCAGACCCATTGACTAAGCTTCTTCCACGAGCAAAACATGATCAGCACCAAGGCTCCATGGGTGTTAGAATCATTACTGTGTAATCTAGATTATTGACTCTAGTTCAAGTGGGAGACTGAAGGAAATATGACCTAGAGGCAATAATAAAATTATTATTTATTTCCTTATATCATGATAAATGTTTATTATTCATGCTAGAATTATATTAACCGGAAACATAATACATGTGTGAATATATAGACAAACATAGTGTCACTAGTATGCCTCTACTTGACTAGCTCGTTGATCAAAGATGGTTGTGTTTCCTAACCATAGACATGAGTTGTCATTTGATTAACGCGATCACATCATTAGGAGAATGATGTGATTGACTTGACCCATTCCGTTAGCTTAGCACTTGATCGTTTAGTATGTTGCTATTGCTTTCTTCATGACTTATACATGTTCCTATGACTTTGAGATTATGCAACTCCCGTTTACCGGAGGAACACTTTGTGTGCTACCAAACGTCACAACATAACTGGGTGATTATAAAGGAGCTCTACAGGTGTCTCCGAAGGTACTTGTTGAGTTGTCGTATTTTGAGATTAGGAACTGTCACTCCGATTGTCGGAGAGGTATCTATGGGCCCTCTCAGTAATACTCATCACTATAAGCCTTGCAAGCATTGTGACTAATAAGTTAGTTGCGGGATGAAGTATTACGAAATGAGTAAAGAGACTGGCCGGTAACGAGATTGAACTAGGTATGAAAATACCGACGATCGAATCTCGGGCAAGTAACATACCGATGACAAAGGGAACAACGTATGTTGTTATGCGGTTCGATCGATAAATATCTTCGTAGAATATGTAGGAGCCAATATGGGCATCCAGGTTCCGCTATTGGTTATTGACCCGAGAAGTGTCTCGGTCATGTCTACATAGTTCTCGAACCCGTAGGGTCCGCATGCTTAATGTTCGTTGACGATATACTATTATATGAGTTTGTATGTTGATGACCGAATGTTGTTCGGAGTCCCGGATATGATCACGGACATGAAAAGGAACTCCGAAATGGTTCGGAGATAAAGATTGATATATGGGATAATAGTGTTTGGTCTCCGGAAGCGTTCCGGAATTCACCGGAAGGGGTTCCGGGTGTTTCCCGAAATGTTTGGGTACGAGAACACTCTATTTGGGCCAAAGGGGAAAGCCCACAAGGTTTTTGGAAAGCGCAAAAGGAAGTTTTGCGGAGTCCAGGGGCTAGAGGCCAGGGTCCCTGACGTCTGGGTCCAGACGCTGGGAACCCTGGTGTCTGGCCCCGGAGTCCGAGAAGGACTGTTGCCTTCCAGAGAAGGATGTTTCGACCCCAAGACTCAACATATAAATAGAGGGGCAGGGCTAGCACCAAAGACACATTAAAAAACACCAAGCCGTGTGCCGGCAACCCTGGCCCCTCTACTTTATCGTCCGTCATAGTTTCCGTAGTGCTTAGGCGAAGCCCTGCGGAGATTGTTCTTCACCAACACTGTCATCACGCCGTCGTGATGTCGGAACTCATCTACTACTTCGCCCGTCTTGCTGGATCGAGAAGGCGAGAACGTCATCGAGCTGAACGTGTGCTGAACGTGGAGGTGCCGTACGTTCGGTACTTGATCGGGGTGGATCGTGAAGGTGTACGACTACATCAACCGCGTTGATAAATGCTTCCGCTTAGTGATCTTCAAGGGTATGAAGATACACTCCTCCTCTCGTTGCTATACATCACCATGATCTTGCGTGTGCGTAGGAAAATTTTGAAATTACTACGTTCCCCAGCAGGTTGGTGCAAGATCTTGATCAGGAATCCTATGAAAGTACGATAATTTCCCTGGGTGATCTTTTTGTTTTTGCAAATAAATTTCCCCGAGAGGTCTAACAAATTGGATTTCCTGTGAAGATTTCTTTTGTATATTCTACGAGGGAGAAATTGGATCAAACTCTGCCTAGTGATTGCCCGGGCTGAACTAGGGAAAAGGTGTAATATTCTGAAATAGAGAAGTCATTTCTTTAAAATAGTTAGTGATATTACCCCTCATAGAAAACTTAGTGGTATTCTAGTGCTTTTCCAGTTAATTAATTATACATTTTAACCATTATTCTTGAGGGGGAACTTTTTTAATGGCAGCATAAAGGCTCACACTGAAAAATTAGATGATGTACAAAACCCGAACACACCGAGTTCAATGTCATAGAATACAAAAAGAATTAATGATGTCTCACCACATTCGAAGATGTACAAAACGCAAGCACTCCAGGTTCAAAGCATACATTGGTAAAGAAAAAAAATGGAAAAACATGGAAACAATTACAGGGTGTAGCAACGTCACTCATGTGACTTCACTGTAAACTCCTTCGCAGGCATGGAGAGCCAATCTCACGGTGGACATGTGGTACCAAGCCAGCCAAGCTATGTGACTATGCACCACATGTTTGTGCATTGTCTTTCACACAAAAATTTTTAATAAGATGACTGAAAGGCTACACCGTAAGTGCATCGACCCAAAACATGTCGCCACTACCCCCACTAGGCCACGCATATACGTTCTAAATGTATCTCTAATTTATGAACTCATTATGCTATTTTAAACATTTATGCATTGATTAATATCTTATTGGACCAACATATTAGTAAATGTCAAAAAGGCTAGTGGCATATCTTATATTTACAGTAATAACTTTCTTTTATTTTACTGTAGCTTATCATAATGTAATTTAAATTTTTGCCAAAGATTGCCTTTTTCTAGCTTTAAATACTGGTGTTTCATAATTATTGTATGAGAAGTGTGATTGATAATACTCTTCATCTCATTTCAAATCGGGAAAACAGCAGTAGAATGCTTTGTGAGGAAACAACACATTGACATTATTACCAAGGGATGAGTTAATTAAAGAGCACTTCCAGAATTTTGTAGCAGCAGAGTAGAGTACAACTAGTAAATTTCAGCCCTGGAAGGGTCACCAACCGTGGCCAGACGACATACTAACTTCTTTTAATATAGTTCATAAAAGGATCAACAATTTCTTCACTTGCTCAACTGTTTTTTTTTTAGAAAAACCATTAGCAGAAAAAAAAACATGTAGGGTATCCACCCCAAAGCCAGAAAGTAACCAAGTTTGGTGACCCTGCCACATGATATTTATTTTGCGCATGTGGACATGTTTATGTTGCTCATGCCTTAATCATCATTGATGATGAAGACTTCCCCATGCCTCCTGGTCCTATGAAAAAACATCCATTTGAGCTTCTCGAAATAATATATTATGATTGATTCACCGAGAAGATCAGAAGAACTGATTTAGATTTTGACCTCCAAGTACCATACGATGGCTTTGAATAAGATGTTAGGTGGTTGCATGTGTAGCCCCTGTCGGGAGGGGGATATAGGTGTAGGTGTGTGCTTGGGTGGGGGAAGGGGGTGAATGGGATCGAGTGTTAGGACATCGCTTCATGTTTTTAGGGGAGGACATTGCTTTATATGATGGGGACGAACCATTGGGTTAGAATACTGTTATGGTATTGTGCCTTTGCTGCCACATGAAGGTTATTTTCAAAAAATCCTATTTGTGATGCATAGCTATATATAGTACGTACACATTATAAAAAAGCGAAAGCACTAACCATATCTATCTACCACAAGTGAATGTAAAAAGATGCCAACAGAAAACGCCCCTTTGTGGCTATTCTCTTGTAACTAACTCAGCATCTCTCATATTTCTTAAACTTGTGTTATTTTCATCTTCAGTGCATACATGACGTCATCACCCTCCAGAAAAAACACAACCAATATGGTGTCAGAAGCACATGTGCCACTTGTCATGGAATATAAAAGGGAAAGCACATGGTTATAAAGATTTGTATTCGAGACTTCGTAGGAAATTCTGCTTTCTTCGAATGGATATCAGGGTCAACCTTTCTATGGACAAACTTAGTATTCCAAGCAGTAGATGAGGCGCCAAAAAATGATGTTCTCTGCCCTTGTAAAATATTGTGGTTTGAGTGCTTCAGAATGGCTGTAGATGAGAACAACCAGTGTACACACTTATTGTACAAAAGTTTGATTCAGGTATCAGCGACGGTGAACGCTAAACACACAGAGAAGCCTGGAATACCAAGAGCAGAGATGTGGACTCATATAAGTTTCACAATGCTTCTTTTCACTTGATTATATGATACAAGAAGAAATCAGCCACAGCTAAACTGCCAGAAACTACAGAAGAAGACTGGTAAAAGCTTTGCTGGAGCTAGAACATGTGCCGCACATCCACGGACAAATTCGTGGAGCTCTGATCAAAATCCACAGACCCCTATTCCAGGTGCCTTTTTCAGTCTCAGCAGATGAGAAGACGGATCAAAATGCAAAGAGAAAGAGAAAACAGAGGAAAAAACAGAGCTACCGGGCAGAAGCAGAGGGTGTGTAAGTTCAGGGCGAGGGAGGGGTTGATGAACTGCCACGCTAGCTTTTTTTTAGACAAACTACCAAACTAGCTAATCTGCCTTGCTAGTACCTGCCTAGAGCCGGGTAATCCATGGCAGCAGGTTCTTGGACATGGAGGCGCCCGGTGTAGGCGTCCTCGCCGACCTTGTTTTGCCACGTGGGAAGCTTCGGCGCCTCGAGGTCGGCCTTGTGTTGCGGGTAGGCGGCGTAACCGCCGCGGCCACCGGCGCCGTCGTCGTAGGCCTTGTGCCCGGCCTCGTCGACTGCGGCGGGCGGCTGGTTGTGGTACGCCACCTGCAGCGCCGCTTTGTGGTCAGCGGCGCCACCGTTGTAGGCGCTCCCGTGGTTCCCTCTGCGTTCGCGGCCACGAAGGCCACCGCTGTGCTCGTTGTTGCGATTGGGCCGCTCGCCGCCGTAGTCGTCCGTCCTTCCGCCGCCAAAACAGGAGCCGAACTCGAAGCACATTCTCAGGCCACTGAGGAGGCGAGGAGACGGGAGGCTACTGGCTGGATTACTGGACTAGTGTTATTGTTGATGCTCCGAAATGACAGTGCAGGGAGTGGGTTTATATATAATCTGGATCTCGTGTGGTGGGACGCAACGTGTATGCGAGGTCTTGGAAAACCGAGTAATCCTGTTCGCACTTCACAAGTCGATCTTCACAAGTGGTAGTGTTGGTGGTATGTCCGGGTCGTGCTCCCCCAACCCAAGTCAACCACCTTGCGAATCTAGGGATCAGAGGGAAGGCACCCCGCGAGAGATGAGCGTGTGGGGGGCTACGAGAGCGATGACTCGTGGCGGGCGGCGGCAGCATCGACGATCGATCCCGAGGCAGGCAAAGATGCCGCGGACAGTACTGTTTGGGCGGAGGCTGGTTGGTCTTGTTGTTAGAAGTATAATTATGTTTAAGTTAGAGATTAGGAGTTAGAGATAGGATTGGTTTAAACCATGTACGACTTGTCTCCTACTCTAAGTCTGTTTTACATATTGTACTCTATATATATCCCACACCTGGGTCTGATCAATACAACAACAGAATTATTAGTCATCCTATAATTTCTACATGGTATAAGAGCCATTAGACCAACGTCGCTAGATCCTTGGTCCTTCCACCACTTTCGCAGCGCGCCGCCCTCGGGGAGATCAATCTCCTCTCCCCGGGGGCGCGGCACCCGATCAATCAAAGATTAGATCGGTCACGTAGTTTTAGATTCAATTTTTCGAGTTCAGAATCAATAGATCAATTCCTTAGCTACATTCGATCAATTCCTTTTAGCCGCAAAATAAAAACTCTAAATCTACCCTCAAAATTCCGGTGAAAATCAAGCTTTGATTGGTGTACACGATGGTAGGGCACGTTGTCGACCGTTGGGGGACGCAGTCACCGATAGACTGCGGCTTACCAGGCTGCGGCTTCTCAGGCGGAGACGGCGCACCGGCCAGCAGCAGGGATCAAGATCACTCCCGTTTGGATCACGGGAGGGTGGACTCTCGCACGCGGATCTCCGGGCCAACACCTCCAGTACGCGGCTCGACATGTCTGCAGCTCCATCAACCCGCATGACCTCCAGGGACGGCCCCGCACGCACACGCGCCCTCAAGCGGCAGCAGTTCCAGGTACAGGACGAGTCACTCCCAGTAATTCATCACGCAGATGCACCATCAAGCTTCACATACATGCAGGGCACGACCAAGTGTGTGCTGATGGATATGAGCATGCTACGATCGAGCTCCAACCAGATAGCATCGGCATCGAGCTTCTTCGGGACCCGGCTCCATGCGTCTTCAGCTTCATCGACCCGTGCAATGTCCAGCATCAGCATCTCACGCACGCAGCGTCAATCAGCAGCAGTTCCTGCGGCACATCTACTCCAACACGGAGGGGTGCAGCTAGCCGAACACATTTACACCGAGCCGACCTGCTGTAACTGCATCGACATCTACACTAATCTGACACATCGATCCACACCGAGTGATCTGTATCAATATTCGACGATCCGAGCCGAACTACATCAATATTCGACCACACGGCTATGTCTACAGCAACTCATCGGCAACAACTCCAGTCAACAGCGTCCGTGTAGTCGTCCACGCCACTCCCGTTGTGACTGCGGGAGGGAATACAGGAGTAGGCAGGAAGGCACCAGAAGAGGACGCAGTCACCGCCCTAGGTGCCAACCCATCAGAGAAGGGCAAGACTTCAAATTCAGTCGTACTCGTCCGCTTCACTCTCGCTACGACAGAGGGGGAATGTTAGAAGTATAATTATGTTTAAGTTAGAGATTAGGAGCTAGAGATAGGATTGGTTTAAACCATGTACGACTTGTCCCCTACTCCAAGTCTCTCTCACATATTGTACTCTATATATATCCCACACCTAGGTCAGATCAATACAACAACAGAATTATTAGCCATCCTATAATTTCTACATATTGAATTCATGCTCCAGCCAACTCATCCAAAAGTCCGAACTGATGAAGGGAGGCGGGCAATATATTTCAACACTCCCCCTCACGTCTAGGCATTTTATTCCTTAGACGTGGGATCGATGTAGGCCACAGAATCGTTTATTTAATACTGCGTTGGCAGGGTCTTGAAATCAAGACCTCTTGGCTCTGATACCATATTAAATTCATGCTTCAGTCAACTCATCCAAAAGTCCGAACTGATGGAGGAAGACGGGCAATATATTTCAACACTTGTTGGGTTCTGTCCTAGGCTTGCTGCCCTGTGATACTGCCTCCATGTTCATCGATGCTCACTGACTCCCGGAACGCGTAGAATTTTTTTCCAAACATTGTCGTCTGCTGGGTGCTGTCGAAGCAAACAATCGAAATGTCAAAAAGAAGAATTCATGTTTTTGCGTTGCTTATGATTCAAATACAGGGTTTGGTCGACAGATTGTCATTGCCGCACAGGCCACGGATGTTAGGATTTATATTTGCGATTAGTTCACAACAGAAAACGGGAAGAAAATATATATTATATGTATTTTTAGGGTAATCTCTTTTAAAAAGGCGGTTTGCCTATGCATTGAATGATACAGAGAGCCATATATTTTTATTAGTCAAAAAAATCAAAGAGCCGAACAAAGTCGGCCTTTGAGAAAAATCGAAGGCCCATGCCGACTAAAAGATAAAAGATAAAAAGATAAAAAAATCACAAAATACACAACTCCTAGGCTAAGCCTTCAAGAAGGAATCGCCACACGTGCGCTCATGATGATGAGTCCAACCCAACATCAATCTCGGGATTTTCAATCCCAAAGCCAAGTTTCGATCCACCACCTTCAACATGGGCACGACACAAGCGTGCGTCGACATACCTAATCAGAGATATGATGTTTCGAGTGGAGTGCACATGTTCGTCCTTTAAGTCGTCTTTACTGTCAACACTTGTCCATCTACCAACACCTCGCTAGTCGGATATTGAAGGAAGAGAAAATCGAAGACAAAGACGTCCCATACCGCCTCGCCTTCATTCACTAGTCATTGTCGCATCACTTCCGATCTAGCAACAACAACCAAAACATGACACTGCCACAATGTAATACCGACCAACAACAGGCATGACTCGACGAGTCCGCATGAGACGTCATGCAACTTCACCTGCCGGTGACAAGCATGACTTGACACCTCTGAAAGAGATGCATGTGCCACACGCCGAGCCGCATCGAATCGGGTCCATTGGTGGAGGGGACGCCCCATATCGCAGCGAGCTTCAAAGAGTCATCACTACCTCAAAACCAACCCTCTGCGTCGCACACGACCATGAAGGCCGCCGTTGTTGAAGAAACAGGACCGCCGTCCCCAATGTCGAACTCCATCGCCATCGGATGAAGTCATATCGAGTAGATTGCGACCAGATCAGCTGCCGCTTGACCTGCCACTGCGCTGCCATGTAGCAACCACAGGCATTCACCACCATCATATTGTAATCCACTGTCAGCCTGCTCCGTAGGTCCTTCAGCCGAAGAACCGAGCCGCAACGGCATCGAGACCGTCATCGGGCTAGCACCGGCTGCCCTCACAATTGCGACGGTGTGGCTACCTGAATTATATTATCCCATCTCCGAATGGGATGATATCTATATGTAAATTATTTATGTTTTATAGGGGATTTTCTCATTATTCTAACCAACAAAAATTTGTTCATTTTCTTTATTATGTCCGGGGAAAAATATAATGGATTTTCTAAAGTCCTAAAAAAATTATTACCAAAATCTAAAATAATGATATCTTATAATACATGACTCTAAAAATGTTGATTTCAGTTGAACAATCCCGTGCTACCACCTCTCAATGGCTGCATCTAGATACCATAAGGTCCCACGCTTCTGCATGTTACAGTATGACCTCATACGGATCCATCTTATAGCGTGGAAAATAACTAACAATATATTATGAAAATTCACTCTGTTAAAAATACAATCATTACGACAATTTCAAAGAGCCGAAAGTAAAGCACAAACACCCATGCAGATGGGTCGTTTAGTTTTAGCCTCAAACCCCCTTGCCTACAGATATATCCTACTATTGGACCGCAATCCAAACCGATTGTTTGTATTCTGTGCTACCACCTCCCACTGGTTGCACCCAGATACCATAAGCTCCTGCGTTTCCGCATGTGTTACAGTAATGACCTCATACGGATCCATCCTATAGCTTGGAAAATAACTAACAAAATTCTGAAAATTCACTCTTTTAAAAATACAATAATACAATTCCAACCGAAAGTAAAGTACAAACACACCCATTTAACTCAAGCCCCCCCCCCCCCCAAAAAAAACAATTATGAACATATTATCTATATTGGTGGGCAGAGGTAAGCTGAATGCCACATGAATCATACACCATAAGATAGTAATGGGCAAAAAGTAAGCAAATAATGCATTGTTTCGACTTATCACAGAAACAACATTGTTTACTATGTTACCATCTCCGTTTTGCAAGATTATCTTTAGTAAGAATCACTCCCCTATGAACAAACCACATGAAAGTATTAATCTTGAGTGGTAATTTTGTTTTTCAAATTTGCTTTGAATGGAAGATCAAACAAGAGTTAATTAAATCCATATACATAGATTTCTCACAGAAAACCCCAGAAGGTGTAAACTTACAATGGAATGCATCCGGTTTTTTGTTAGGATGATACATATCAACCTTCATACTAAATGGAGCCACGCAGTTCATTTATCCTCGATAAATGCTCTCCTGAACTGGATATTTGATGAATTTGATCTCAAAACTGTGCTAAGGTAGTCTTGAACGCGTTGGAAAATATTATAAAGAGAGGGGTACCGTATGGATCAAATTAATAACCCGATCACACGAAGTGTATTTATCTTTATGTTTGTAGCATCTATTCCACATGGATTGGTAAGTTATTTATTTATTTTTTGTAATTTTTGGTAAGGTGTCCAAACTGTGTTTTGTATCATGACTGATGCACTGTTTGCAGTTGAAGGGGATTTTCTCGCAGTCGTTCCGATTGCTTAGTAGGTATGTTTACGAAGACATGGCCGTGTAGACGACCAATGTAAGAATCAAGTTCTATCTGTCTTGATGAAGTCAGTGTCCTGACAGTCCGTGAGCTTCAATGAACATGGAGGATGTATCGCTCCGTATGCAGTGGTGTTACCATGTTACGAAAAAGACTTCCGCCCTGCTTTATATATAAAGCAAACCGCCCAAGAATGAGAGAACACAAAAGTCCACACCACACACACAGATACGAAAATACGAGGGTTCTGTTGAGGGAACAGGTCAACAAGCCCTAATAGCAAAACAAAGAGACGATACACCCCAAGGGGAGCTAATCCGGCTCGTGTGGTGGCGGAGGTAGCGGAGGCGCCAAGCAAAGGGCCATCTGGCGAAGATCGCCGATGAAGGAGCTGATGGTGTCCTGATTCTGAGGGTGGCTAAGCGGCCGCCAGAGCTGCAAGTAACCACAAAGTTTGAAAACCGCATCAGAAGCACGGCGGAGAGGAATACGCTGGATCACAAGGTTATTGCGAACTGTCCATAGGGTCCAAGCTAGGACACCAATCTCAAGCAGCCTAATGTGGCGATTGGACCGGGAGGGGACGCCTGGATCTCGTCGAAGAGATCGAGGAAGTTGGAGGGGCACCAATTCGCACCCACGGCCTCCCGGAAGCAGCTCCAAAGAAACTGGGTTGTAACGCATGTGAAGAAGATGTGATTGGAATCCTCGGATGTCCCACAAAGTGGGCACAGACCATCGCCCGGGCCATTCCATTTGCGGACATCCACGATGATGTATGTGTTTCAACTTCACGTGTTTGAGTTGTGTACTTAGTGCAGAGACGAGGCATTAATGGCATGTTTGGTTGGCTGCATAAGAGTATCTCTAGCCTTTCGGCCCTCAGGGCGCATAAAAATCGTCCCCTGGGGGCGAGCAGGCGATTCTTTCGGCGCTGGGGGCAGTTTTTGCGCCCAGTCGTCGCCCCCAGCTCGCCCCCAGTCGCCGATTTTGGCCCACTTTTGAAGCCCCATTTCGGCAAAAAAGGCCCATATGGGCGAGAATAGGACATATTCGGCGTGATTGGCCGTGGCTCGGCGTTCAATTATCAACATAAATATTTTTTTATCACATATTTCATCACAGAAATTTCAAGTACTTCAACAAAATAGTACAACAACAATAGTTCAATACAAATTATATAGTACAACAAATAAAAACTCATATTTCATCACATGTCGCGCCCGGTGTCGCCCTTGAGCCTCCATAGGTGCTCTATCAGATCTTGCTGCAGTTGATGATGCACCTGTGGGTCTCGGATCTCCTGGCGCATACTGAGATAGGCAGTCCAGGTTGCCGGTAGCTGGTGATCAATTTGGGCAAGAGGCACTACTAGGAAAAACCTTATACACATAATCTTAGCAGCAGTGCAGCACAAAAGGAAGCGCTACTGCTAATTAGTAGTAGCGCGGGTTTTTAACCCTCGCTACTACTAAGTTGATAGTAGTAGCGCGGGTTTTTAACCCTCGCTACTACTAAGCGGTCTCTACCGTGCCCCCCGACACATGCGATAGTAGTAGCTTGGGGTATAAACCCGCGCTACTACTAAGTTGATAGTAGTAGCGCGGTTTATACCCCTTGCTACTACTAAGTATGAGGTAGGTGAAGTCGCCATATCCTTGGCCGAATCCCCATCTCCTCCCCCAAATCCCTCCTCTCGTCCAGCACTCTCTCCTCTCACTTTCCATACGCTCTCACATGGACCTCTTGCCCATGCACCCATCCTCCTCCATGGCGCCGAAAGAGGCCGCCGCCTCGCGCCACCGGCGTCTAGGAGCTCGCCGGTCTTCCACCGACGTCTAGGAGGCCGCCGCCCCGCGCCACCACACCGGGGCACCTTGCCACCAGTGACTAGCTCCGCTGCTCCCTACATCACCTTCCTCTCTTCCTCGGTTTTCCTTTTCTCTCTCTCCCTCTGGTTTGACTCACCCTCCCATGTCCATGCCCGTGCAGGTCGTTGCCATGGATGACCTGGAGCTATCTGGCATGGTCGAGAAGAGGAGCCCCATGCCGCTGCCTGGCTCTGCCATAGAAACGGGCCCTCTCCAACAGCCACTACTGGATCTGGTCTTCCGTTGTCTGTTCATGCCTCCGGCGACGCCAATCATCGCTAGATCTTACCAGTGCTGCCATTGACAACATGCACGGGATCGAGATTTTTTTGTTTTGAAAGTAATAGCAGTAGCCGGGGTATAAGACCCGCTACAGCTAATTAGCAGTAGCGATGTTTGCAATGCACGCTACAGCTAACCATGTATAGCAGTAGCGTGTGTCAACACGTGCTACTGCTACAAGTTAGCTGTGGTGCCGCATCAGTAGCGCGGTCACCCGCGCTACTAATACACCCAAAACCCGCGCTGCTGCTAGGCTTTTCCCTAGTAGTGGGACCCTGCCGGTGGTATGGTTCAGTGTCAAACACTAGCTCCTCCTGCTTGCTCTCAATGGTCATGTTGTGCAAGATGACACAGCGGGTCATGATCTCCCACATTTGATCTTTCGACAAGGTCTGAGCGGGGGTACCGGACAACAGCAAATCGAGATTGGAGGACACCATATGCCCGCTCGATATCCTTCCTGCAAGCCTCCGGAATCTTCGCAAACCAGGCGCTCTTGCCTCCAGGCACAAGGCTTTTGATGGTCTTGACAAATGTCGACCATCTCGGATAGATGCCATCAGCTAGATAGTACCTCTTGTTGTAGTGCCGCCCATTGATCTCGAAGTTCACCGGAGGAGAATGACCTTCAACAAGCTTGGCAAAGACAGGAGAGCACTACAGCACGTTGATGTCATTGTGAGTTCCTGGCATACCAAAGAAGGAGTGCCAAATCCAGAGGTCCTGTGTGGCCACCGCCTCAAGTACCACACTGCAAACGCCTTTGGCGCCTTTGTACATCCCCTGCCAAGCAAATGGGCAATTCTTCCATTTGCAATGCATGCAGTCGATGCTTCCAAGCATCCCAGGAAATCCTCTTGCTGCATTCTGTGCTAGGATCCGAGTAGTGTCTTCCACATTGGGTGTTCTCAAGTATTACGGTCCAAACACTTCCACCACTGCCCGACATAACTTGTAGAAACACTCTATGTTGGTGAACTCGGCCATGCGCCCATAGTCGTCTTGTGAGTCACCGGGAGCTCCGTATGCAAGCATCCTCATCGCTATCGTGCATTTCTGGATGGAGGTGAATCCAAGTTTGCCAGTGCAATCCATCTTGCATTTGAAGTAGTTGTCGAACTCCCGGATGGAATTCACAATCCTGAGGAAAAGTTTTCTGTTCATCCGATAACGGCGCCGAAATGTTATGTCGTCGTGAAGTGGAGCATCGGCGAAGTAGTCAAAGTAGAGCATGTAGTAGCCTTCGAGATGATGCCGGTTCTTTGCTTTCACCCGGCCCGGCGCCGAGCCACCTCGCCGCGGCTTTTCATTGCTCGCCAGCAGCTGGGCGAGGGCGGCGAGCACCATGAGTTGCTCTTCTTCCTGGAAGTCGGCCTCGGCTTCCTCCTCCAGCAGCACGGCGAGCACTTCCTCGTCATCCGAGTCCATCACCAAGGCAGGCAAATCGCTGAACACCTTGCGCGCCGCGGGCGTGCACCCGCCGCCAAACTGCCCCTCCGCGGCCGGAAAGGGCGGCCGGAAACGCCCAGCTGGTGCCGGAGGGGTTGTCGCGGCAAAACTATGCTTTTTTCCGACGGGGAATGACTATCTACCGGTGAAGAGCGGCGGGGCGGCGAGGGGCGGCGCCCGGGTATACCTACTTGCGGCCAAGAGCGCGGGGGGTGGGAGGCGGTCGGGGAAGAAAATCTTGACTTTTCACCTGACGGCGTGGGCCAGCCGCACTTTTCCCTTGCACCGGAGCCCCCAGGCGCCCCCAGCGCGCCGGGTTCGGCCTGCGGCCACCGGGCGGAAAAAAGGGCTGAATCGGCGCTTTTCATTGTCCTGGGGGTGCGACTGGGCCGTTTTTTTTGGTGCCGGCGCCGAAAAAGTGGCCTGGGGGGCCTGTTGGCGGCGCGGCTGGAGATGCTCTAAGGCCCAACCAGGCCAGCTCGGTAAGGAAATGGGTTGATTGGTTGCCTGCATATACTATTCGATGTGCATAGCACAAATTTTAAGCACCTCCGAGGCAGGCCCTACGCCTGAATCAGCAGTTTTGGAGAGCTAGGCCCGAGCGATGCACAACGAGGGCACATGTGTGGGCCCCTTGCACGAGGATGCAAGCTGTGTACGTGCTTCTTCTTCTACCTCCACTAAACTACTTTGTAATCTCCTTTTCTTCCTTCTCCCCTCTAATCAACACAACGATGCTTCGATTCAAGATAAGATCTACACGAAAAAGATGCACATCGATGTTACGGTTCCATTCAGGCGATCTGTTCGTTGTTTCGTCGACTGTAAATGCTGAATTTGTGTTCACATTTGAAGCTATTTTGGATAGATTTTGTCAGATTCGTCCCGCATGATCGACCGTTTGAAATTTCCTTTGGCCAGTAGCATAATCTTGCAGTTCCTCATGATATTCGTGTTGCAAGTTTCTTTTTCAAGATCCTACCGCGGTGACGATGCATTACACGCATACTGTATTTCTCCTCCCCCGTTATCTGCCTTAGTGCTCCTCCACATGGACTTTGTCTGTGACGACGACGCTAGCAACTAGTTCGCCGCGGCATGGGCAGGATTGCTCACCCGAGAGGTCGAGACTCCATGCTCGTCATGTCGAACGCGATGTCGTGGTCACCGTCCACCGCAGTCGTCCTGGTCTGACACACACTGCATTTCTTCTCCCCTGTCCTCTGCCTCAACGCTCCTTCGCGTGGACTTTCTCAGCGGCGGCGACGCTAGCAACTAGTTCACCGTTGCGCCAGCAGGAACGCCCGCTCGAGACTCTGTGCCTGTCGTGTCGGACGTGGCGCCGTGGTAACCATCCACCGCAGTCGCCAGGCACGGTGTAACTACGTGTGTTAAGTGTAAGTGTTATCTCTTAATCCTATGCTGCGTATACAACCAAACACCATGTAGTTTTGAGCCGAGCCAATGCAGGAAACTAAACGCTATGACAAAATTACTCCCCTAATACGAGAGAGCTAGATGCGGGCAACCAAACAATGTGCATGTGTTAGTTTTTCGCCTGTATTTCCTCAACCAGCTGAAGGAAATATGCCCTAGAGGCAATAATAAAGTTATTATTTATTTCCTTATATCATGATAAATGTTTATTATTCATGCTAGAATTGTATTAACCGGAAACATAATACATGTGTGAATACATAGACAAACATATTGTCACTAGTATGCCTCTACTTGACTAGCTCGTTGAATCGAAGATGGTTAAGTTTCCTAGCCATAGACATGAGTTGTCATTTGATTAACGGGATCACATCATTAGGAGAAAGATGTGATTGACTTGACCCATTCCGTTAGCTTAGCACTTGATCGTTAAGTATGTTGCTATTGCTTTCTTCATGACTTATACATGTTCCTGTAACTATGAGATTATGCAACTCCCGTTTACCGGAGGAACACTTTGGGTGCTACCAAACGTCACAACATAACTGGGTGATTATAAAGGAGTACTACAGGTGTCTCCAAAGGTACATATTGGGTTGGCGTATTTCGAGATTAGGTTTTGTCACTCCGATTGTCGGAGAGGTATCTCTGGGCCCTCTCGGTAATGCACATCACTATAAGCCTTGCAAGCATTGCAACTAATGAGTTAGTTGTGAGATGATGTATTACGTAACGAGTAAAGAGACTTGCCGATAACGAGATTGAACTAGGTATTGGATACCGATGATCGAATCTCGGGCAAGTAACATACCGATGACAAAGGGAACAACGTATGTTGTTATGCGGTTTGACCGATAAAGATCTTCGTAGAATATGTAGGAGCCAATATGGGCATCCAGGTTCCGCTATTGGTTATTGACCAAGAATAGTTCTAGGTCATGTCTACATAGTTCTCGAACCCGTAGGGTCCGCACGCTTAAGGTTTCGATGACAGTTATATTATGAGTTTATGAGTTTTGATGTACCGAAGGAGTTCGGAGTCCCAGATGAGATCGGGGACATGACGAGGAGCCATACGGGAATAGAGGAGAGAGGCCAAAAGGAAGGAGGCCTGCGCCCCCCCCCCCCCCTCTGGTCCGAATTGGACAAGGGGCACAGCCCCACTTTCCTTCTTCCTCTCCCCCTCTTTCCCCTTCTCCTACTCCAACAAGGGAGGTGGAATCCTACTAGGACTAGGGAGTCCTAGTAGGACTCCACACTTGGTGCGCCCCCTCCTAGGGCCGGCCACCTCCCCCCTTGCTCCTTTATATACGGGGGCAGGGGGGCACCCCATGACACACAAGTTGATCTACGGATCGTTCCTTAGCCGTGTGCGGTGTCCCCCTCCACCATATTCCACCTCGGTCATATCGTCGCGGAGTTTAGGCGAAGCCCTGCGCCGGTAGAGCATCGTCATCGTCACCATGCCGTCGTGCTGACGGAACTCATCCCCGAAGCTTTGCTGGATCGGAGCCAGGGATCGTCATCGAGCTGAACGTGTGCTGAACTCGGAGGTGCCGTACGTTCGGTACTTGGATCGGTCGGATCGTGAAGACGTACGACTACATCAACCGTGTTGTCATAACGCTTCCGCTTACGGTCTACGAGTGTACGTGGACAACACTCTCCCCTCTCGTTGCTATGCCATCACCATGATCTTGCGTGTACGTATGAAATTTTTGAAATTACTACGTTCCCCAACAGTGGCATCCGAGCCTAGGTTTTATGCGTTGATGTTATATGCACGAGTAGAGCACAAGTGAGTTGTGGGCGATACAAGTCATACTACTTACCAGCATGTCATACTTTGGTTCGGCGGTATTGTTGGATGAAGCGGCCCGGACCAACATTACGCGTACGCTTACGCGAGACTTGTTTTACCGACGTGCTTTGCACACAGGTGACTAGCGGGTGTCTGTTTCTCCAACTTTAGTTGAACCGAGTGTGGCTACGCCCGATCCTTGCGAAGGTTAAAACATCACTAACTTGACGAACTATCGTTGTGGTTTTGATGCGTAGGTAAGAACGGTTCTTGCTCAGCCCGTAGCAGCCACGTAAAATTTGCAACAACAAAGTAGAGGTCGTCTAACTTGTTTTTGCAGGGCATGTTGTGATGTGATCAAGACGTGATGAGATATAAGTTGTTGTATGAGATGATCATGTTTTGTTGAAGTTATCGGCAACTGGCAGAAGCCCTATGGTTGTCTCTTTGTTGCAAAAGATGCAAGTGCCAAATAATTGCTTTACTTTATCGCTATGCGATAGCAATAGTTGCAAGAGCAATACTTGGCGAGACGACCATGTGACGACACATTGATATAGATCAAGATGATGAAGATCATGGTGTAGTGCCGGTAACGATAGAGATCATGACAGTACTTTGGAGATGGAGATCAAAGGCGCAAGATGATCATGGCCATATCATGTCACATACTTTGATTGCACATGATGTTTATCTGTTATACATCTTATTCTATTTTGTTTGACAGTAGCATTTTAAGATGATCTCTCACTAATTATCAAGAAGTGTTCTCCCTGAGTATGCACGGTTGCGAATGTTCTTCGTGCTGAGACACCACGTGATGATCGGGTGTGATAGGCTCTACGTTCAAATACAACGGGTGCAAAACAGTTGCACACGCGGAATACTCGGGTTAAACTTGACGAGCCTAGCATATACAGATATGGCCTCGGAACACGGAGACCGAAAGGTCGAGCGTGAATCATATAGTAGATATGATCAACATAGTGATGTTCACCATTGAAAACTACTCCATCTCACGTGATGATCGGATATGGTTTAGTTGATTTGGATCACGTGATCACTTAGATGACTAGAGAGATGTCTGTCTAAGTGGGAGTTCTTAAGTAATATGATTAATTGAACTTTAATTTATCATGAACTTAGTCCTGGTAGTATTTTGCAAATTATGTTGTAGATCAATAGCTTGCGTTGTTGCTTTCATATGTTTATTTTGATATGTTCCTAGAGAAAATTGTGTTGAAAGATGTTAGTAGCAATGATGCGGATTCGATCCGTGATCTGAGGTTTATCCTCATTGCTGCACAGAAGAATTATGTTCTTAATGCACCGCTAGGTGACATACCTATTGCAGGAGCAGATGCAGACGTTATGAACGTTTGGCTAGCTCAATATGATGACTACTTGATAGTTTTGTGCACCATGCTTTATGGCTTAGAATCGGGACTTCAAAAACGTTTTGAACGTCATGGACCATATGAGATGTTCCAGGAATTGAAGTTAATATTTCAAGAAAATACCCGAGTTGAGAGATATGAAGTCTCCAACAAGTTCTATAGCTAAAAGATGGAGGAGAATCGCTCAACTAGTAAGCATGTGCTCAGATTGTCTGGGTACTTCAATCACTTGAATCAAGTGGGAGTTAATCTTCCAGATAAGATAGTGATTGACAGAATTCTCTAGTCACCATCACTAAGTTACTAGAACTTCGTGATGAACTATAGTATGCAAGGGATGACGAAAACAATTCCCGAGCTCTTCGTGATGTTGAAATCGACGAAGGTAGAAATCAAGAAAGAGCATCAAGTGTTGATGACTGACAAGACCACTAGTTTCAAGAAAAGGGCAAAGGGAAAGAAAGGGAAACTTCAAGTAGAATGGCAAAAAAGTTGTCACTCCCATGAAGAAGACCAAAGCTGGACCAAAGCCTGAAACTGAGTGCTTATACTGCAAAGGAAATGGTCACTAGAAGCGGAAATGCCTTGAATATTTGGTGGATAAGAAGGATGACAAAGTGAACAAAGGTATATTTGATATACAGGTGTTTGATGTGTGCCTTACTAGTGTTTATAGTAGCCCCTAAGTATTTTTGATACTTGTTCGGTTGCTAAGATTAGTAACTCGAAACAGGAGTTACAGAATAAACAGAAACTAGTTGAGGGTGAAGTGACGATGTGTGTTGGAAGTGGTTCCAAGATTGATATGATCATCATCGCACACTCCCTATACTTTCGGGATTAGTGTTGAACCTAAATAAATGTTATTTGGCATTTGCGTTGAGCATGAATATGATTTGATCATGTTTATTGCAATACGGTTATTCATTTAAAATCAGAGAATAATTGTTTTTCTGTTTAAATGAATAAAACATTTGATGGTCATACACCCAATAAAAATAGTTTGTTGGATCTCGATCGTAGTGATACACATATTCATAATATTGATGCCAAAAGATGCAAAGTTGATAATGATAGTGCAACTTATTTGTGGCACTGTCGTTTGGGTCATATCGGTGTAAAGCGCATGAAGAAACTCCATAAAGATGGACTTTCGGAATCACTTGGTAATGAATCATTTGATGCTTGCGAACCGTGCCTTTTGGGCAAGATGACTAAAACTCCGTTCTCCGGAACAATGAAACGAGCTACTGACTTATTGGAAATAATACATACCGATGTATGCGATCCTGGGTAAACATCTGTGTCCCTTACTTCTTGTTACCATCAGCCTTGACGCACAGATCGGGACCCCCTACCCGAGATCCGCCGGTTTTGACACCGACATTGGTGCTTTCATTGAGAGTTCCTCTGTGACGTTGTTGCAAGGCTTGATGGCTCGACTCATCTTCAAGGACGATATTACTTCGGAGGGAGCTCTGGCTGCAGGCCAAACGCTCCGGCTCAGCGGCTTTATCATGGCCGCCCCATCGGCGACGGAGCCGACAATGGCCTCTCGGGTCATCAATCATAACCTTCGGGTCAGTTCAGAACTTGCCGAACAGATGGATCCAAGAGCTCTCCTCCTTTAATGAACTGTTGGATCGCATCGCGGCTCTGGGATTCGCGATGAATTATGAATGGATTGGGCTTAAACCCGACCGAAGGGACATCAGATCCCCACCGGCCACCCATGAGATGGCGATTGTGGAAGAACCACACGCAGATCGTCCCCCAACTTTGAGGATGAATTATGTTTGGATCGTCGAACTCTTTGAGCCGAAAATATGCTCAGAGGACAACTTGCCCTAGGTCCCGGACATAGAATCGGGCATTGGGCCAAAGGAATTGGGTAACACTCCGGATTCCGAGTTGCTGGGCTTGGAACCGCCCGCACCCTTGGGCGTTAGATCGTATCATAATCCGGATTCTGCTAACAATACCTATTTGGACTTAAGTTGTCTCTCCCGCATCAGGAAAGAGCCCCAGAAGACGGCGCATCATTACTGGGCCAGATTCCTCCTTGCGCTTAACAAGGTTAAGGACTGCCGCGAGGAGAACATGGTCTCACTCTTCTGCAAATACTTCACGGACGAAGAGCTCCTTAATGCTTTAGCCGCCGCGAAATAATATGTTTCGCGGACTTTGCAGTCATAGTACGTAAGTACTGTGCGATGGAGAGCGCTTGGAAGACCCAAACAGAATTTTGGGACAGTACCACTCTCACCAAGACCTTTGTCCGAACCAAATGAACGAACTCTCGTAGGACTTCCGATCCTATCCCCAAGAAACTGAAGCCCACCCCAGGGTGGGGATCCGTATTGGAAGGATGGCTCGACAGGCCATGTAAGCTCCACGGTACGCTGGATACAATGCCAACTCATAGCCTTAGGGCATGTTGGATACTCCGTCAGGTGGCCAAAAAGCGGCGAGGATCTTCTTGCGAGCCATAAAGCGGAACAATATCCTGCCCGCGGACACAATACGGTGCTAACAGTCTTCGAGACTTTCACCTCGAACAACAGGCGCAAGCGGGCTCACCGAAGCTCTGCAGAAATTTGCTGTGTGGCAAAGATAAACCCCTGGAGCGACACGGCTATAAATTTCAATGCCAGTGACGAACCTCGATTCCAGACTGTCCGGGCACCGGCCGCTTTGGTCCTTAGCCCAGTCGTGGACGGCTTCCGGCTCACCAAAGTACTCATGGACGGCAGAAGCGGGTTAAACTTGATATATGAAAAAAACGCTCAACAAAATGGGGATGGATAGAGGCCGCATTGAGCAAAGCGGCACCACCTTCAGGGGAATCATCCCTACTCGGGAAGCACGGTGCGCGCGAAAAATCACACTTGATGTGGTGTTCGGCACCCCGGAGAATTATAGGTCCGAAGAAATCACATTCCAAGTGGCTCCTTTCAGCAGTGGATACCATGCCCTTCTAGGGCGGGACGCGTTTACGAGCTTTCAAGCTGTACCCCATTACGGGGACATGAAGCTTAAAATGCCCGGGCCCAACGGAATCATCACTCTAGCCAGCGATCCGGATGTCGCGCTCCGCGCCGAAAACAAAACCGCAGCACTAGCCTTGGAAGCATTATCTGAAGCCCTAGCAGCCAAGGAATTAACAACACTGCGGGCCACCGTGGACAGGGACGGCGTGATACTCGATAAACGACCCAAGTCCACCTCATTTAAACCTGCAGACGAGATAGTCAAATTCCAGGTCCACCCAACGGATCCCACGAAGACAGCATCCATCGAAACACAATTGAGCCCCGTGATGGACACCGCACTACGAGATTTCTGACGCGAGAATTGGGAAATTTTCGCCTGGCACCCTTCAGACATGCCACGCATCCCACGCCGGCTGGCCGAACACAGCCTCAATATTCTAAAGGGATACAAACCGGTCAAACAGACCCTAAGGCAGTTTTCAGAACCCAAACGGCAAGCCATGGGGGAAGAGCTAGCCAAACTGCTTGAGGCCGGATTCATCAGAGATATTAAACATCCGGATTGGCTGGCGAATTTGGTAATGGTTCCAAAAAAGGACAAATCCTGACGCCTATGCGTCGACTTCAAAGACCTCAACAAGGCTTGCCCTAAGGATCCCTTTCCCCTCCCTCGCACCGATCAAATCATCCATGCCACAGCTGGACACGACTCGCTATGTTTTCTTGACGTATACTCTGGATACCATCAAATAAAGATGGCAGAGTCTGACCAAGCTGCAACAGCTTTTATAACGCCATATGGCCCTTTTTGCTTCAACACTATGCCCTTCGGGCTCAAGAATGCCGGCGCAACTTATCAACGCATGATTCAAACATGTCTGGAGAAACAAATCGGCAAAACAGTGGAAGCATACGTGGACGACATTGTCATGAAAACCAGACACGTCGAAACCCTGATAGATGACTTGAGGCTCACATTCGATAACCTCCGGGCATACGACATCAAGTTGAATCCGGAAAAATGTGTTTTCGGTGTCCCTTTGGGGAAGCTCCTAGGCTTCATTGATATCATGCTTAGGAGAAGAAGATCCAAGTTTAAGAGAATTAACATCAAGCGAAAGTCTATCAATGTTCCTAGCCCAATCATCAACTTTGACCAATTTTTATTCAAGAAAAGCATTAAAATTCTTTTGAGAAATCATAAATTCTTTCACACTATTCTCAAAATCAGAGGGCATCTTATTAAAATTACCATAAGAATTATTGTAGGAATTTCCATAATTATTAGAGGGATTACTCGGGAACGGTCTAGCATTAAAATTTCCTCTATAGGCATTGTTTCCAAAACTATTCCTACCAACAAAATTCACATTCATAGATTCATTATTATTCTCAATCAAGGAAGACAAAGGCATATCATTGGGATTAAGAGGAGTATTTTTAGTAGCAAACATCTTCATAAGTTCATCCATCTTTCCACTCAAAACATTGATTTCTTCTATAGCATGCACTTTTTTACTAGAAGATCTTTCGGTGTGCCATTGAGAATAATTATCCATAATATTATCAAGCAATTTTGTAGCATCTCCTAATGTGATTTCCATAAAGGTGCCTCCCGCGGCCGAATCTAAGAGATTTCTAGAAGCAAAGTTCAAACCGGCATAAAATTTTTGTATGATCATCCATAAATTCAAACCATGAGTAGGGCAATTGCGAAGCATCAAGTTCATTCTTTCCCAAGATTGGGCAACATGCTCATGATCAAGTTGTTTAAAATTCATAATATCGTTCCTAAGAGTGATGATCTTAGCGGGAGGAAAATATTTAGAGATAAAATCATCTTTGCACTTGTTCCAAGAATCAATACTATTTTTAGGCAAAGACGAAAACCAAACTTTAGCACGATCTCTAAGTGAAAATGGAAAAAACTTCAATTTAACAATATCATTATCCGTATCTTTCTTCTTTTGCATATCACACAAATCAACAAAATTGTTTAGATGCATAGCGGCATCTTCACTAGGAAGCCCGGCAAATTGATCTTTCATAACAAGATTTAGCAAAGCGGTATTGGTTTCACAAGACTCAACATCATTAAGAGGAGCAACCGGAGTACTATGGAAATCATTATTATTGGTATTCGAGAAGTCACACAAGTTGGTATTATCTTGTGCCATGGCAACAAGTAATCCAATACACAAGCAAACAGATAAACGGCAAGCGAAAAGAGAGGAGGAGATTGGGAAAGAGAGGGCGAATAAAACGGCAAGGGTGAAGTGGGGGAGAGGAAAACGAGAGGCAAATGGCAAATAATGGAAATGCGAGGGAGATGGGTTTGTGATGGATACTTGGTATGTCTTGACTTGAGCGAAGACCTCCCCAGCATCGGCGCCAGAAATCCTTCTTGCTACGTCTTGAGCTTGCGTTGGTTTTCCTCGAAGAGGAGAGGGTGATGCAGCAAAGTGTAGTGTAAGTATTTCCCTTAGTTTTGAGAACCAAGGTATCAATCCAGTAGGAGGTTCCTCAAAAGTCCCACGCACCTACACAAACAAACTGAGAACTCGCAACCAACGCAATAAAGGGGTTGTCAATCCCTTCACGGCACTTGCGAAAGTGAGATCTAATAAATATAGTATGATAAGATAAATATTTTTCTGGTATTTTATAATATAGATGCAAAAAGTAAAGATGCAAATAAAGTACATGGAAAGCAAATATGATAAGAGATAGACCCGGGGGCCATAGGTTTCACTAGAGGCTTCTCTCAAGATAGCGTAAGTATTACGGTGGGTGAACAAATTACTATCGGGCAATTGATAGAAAAGCGCACAGTTATGAGATTATCTAGGCATGATCATGTATATAGGCATCACGTTCATGACAAGTAGACCAACTCCTGCCTTCATCTACTACTATTACTCCACACATCGACCGCTATCCAGCATGCATCTAGAGTATTAAGTTCATAAGAACAGAGCAACGCATTAAGCAAGATGACATGATGTAGAGGGATAAACACATGCAACATGATATAAACCCCATCTTGTTATCCTCGATGGCAACAATATATTACGTATCTTGCAACCCTTTCTGTCACTGGGTAAGAACATCGCAAGATTGAACCCAAAGCTAAGCACTTCTCCCATGGCAAGAAGAACCAATCTAGTAGGCCAAACCAAACTGATAATTCGAAGAGACTTGCAAAGATAACTCAATCATACATAAAAGAATTCAGAGAAGATTCAAATATTATTCATAGATAAAGTTGATCATAAACCCACAATTCATCAGATCTCGACAAACACACCACAAAAAGAGTTTACATCGAATAGATCTCCACAAGAGAGGGGGAGAACATTGAATTGAGATCCAAAAAGAGAGAAGAAGCCATCTAGCTAATAACTATGGACCCATAGGTCTGTGGTAAACTACTCACAACTCATCGGAGGGGCAAGGACGTTGATGTAGAGGCCCTCCGTGGTTGCTTCCCCCTCCGGCAGACTGCTGGCAAGGGCTCCAAGATGGGATCTCGCAGATACAGAAGGTTACGGCGGTGGAAATTGTGTTTCGTGGTGCTCCTGGATGTTTTCGGGGTACGTAGGTATATATAGGAGGAAGAAGTACGTCGGTGGACGCCCGAGGGGCCCATGAGACACGGGGGCGCGCCCTATAGGGGGGGAGCGAGCCCTCCTATCTCGTGAGGCCCTCGGAGCTTTCTTGAGTTGCACTCCAGGCTCTCCAGATCAGATTTGTTCCAAAAATAATGCTCCCGAAGGTTTCATTCCGTTTGGACTCCGTTTGATATTCCTTTTCTTTGAAATACTGAAATAGGCAAAAAAAACAGCAATATGGGCTGGGCCTCCGGTTAGTAGGTTAGTCCCGAAAATGATATAAATGTGTAAAATAAAGCCCATAAACATCCAAAAGAGGTAATATAATAGCATGGAATAATCAAAAATTATAGATACGTTGGAGACGTATCAGTATGATTTCTGGATCGATTACCTTCTGAGAGATTGTATTGAGGAATGCACATAGCTTCACAGTGGCTAATTGAACGTTTTTCGGTAGAAGCCCCCTCAATGCAACCGGAAGCAGTTGTGTCATAATCACATGGCAGTCATGAGACATTAGGTTCTGGAACTTTTTCTCTGCCATATTTATTATTCCCTTTATATTCGACGGGAAGTCAGACGGTACCTTCATACTGAGCAAGCATTTAAAGAAGATTTCCTTCTCTTCTTTGGTAAGAGCGTACCTGGCCTTACCCTGATGTATGTAGTCTTTTACGTGCATACCTTGCTGGTCCTCCCATGCCTCTGGTCTATCTTTTGTCTTCCCATACACGCCCAAGAAGCCAAGCAGGGTCACGCACAGATTCTTCATCATGTGCATCACGTCGATTGCGAAGCGGACCTCTAGGTCTTTCCAATATGGCAGGTCCCAAAATATAGATTTCTTCTTCCACATGGGTACGCATCCGTCAGCATCCTTTGGGATAGGTTGTCCGCCAGGACCCTTTCCAAAGATTACCTTCAAATCCTTGACCATATCATGTACATCAGCACCAGTAGGGTGGCGAGGCTTCGTCCGGTGATCCGTTCACCTTTGAAATGCTTGCCTTTCTTTATTATGGGATGCCTGCTCGGAAGAAATCGACGATGTCCCATGTACACATTCTTCCTACAACTATCCAAATATATACTGTCGGTATCATCCAAACAGTGCGTGCATCCGTGGTATCCCTTGTTTGTCTGTCCTGAAAGGTTACTGAGAGCAGGACAATCATTGATGGTCACGAACAGCAATGCCTTTAGGTCAAATTCTTCCTGTTTGTGCTCATACCACACACGTACACCTTTTCATCCCACAACTGTAATAGTTCTTCAACTAATGGCCTTATGTACACATCAATGTCGTTGCCGGGTTGCTTAGGGCCTTGGATGAGCACTGGCATCATAATGAACTTCCGCTTCATGCACAACCAAGGAGGAAGGTTATACAAACATAGAGTCACAGGCCACGTGCTATGGTTGCTGGTCTGCTCCCCAAAAGGATTAATGTCATCTGCGCTTAGACTAAACCATACGTTCCTTGGGTCACCTGCAAACTACTCCATGTACTTTCTCTCGATTTTTCTCCACTGCGTCCCGCCAGCGGGTACTCTCAACTTTCCATCTTTCTTACGGTCTTCTCCGTGCCATCACATCGCCTTCGCATGCTCTTTGTTTTGGAACAAACGTTTCAACCGTGGTATTATAGGAGCATACCACATCACCTTGGCAGGAATCTTCTTCCTGGGGCGCTCGCCCTCGACATCACCAGGGTCATCGCAACTGATCTTATAACGCAATGCACCGCATACCGGGCAAGCGTTCAAATCCTCGTACTCACCGCGGTAGAGGATGCAGTCATTAGGGCATGCATGTATCTTCTGCACCTCTAACCCTAAAGGGCATGCAACCTTCTTTGCTTCATACGTACTTACAGGCAATTCGTTGTCCTTTGGAAGCATATTCTTTATCATTACTAGCAACTTTCCAAATCCCTTGTCAGAAACACCATTCGCTGCCTTCCATTGCAGCAATTCCAGTGTGGTGCCCAACTTTTTTTTGTCAGCTTCGCAATTCGGGTACAACAATTTCTTGTGATCCTCTAACATGCTCTGCAACTTCTTCTTCTCCAAATCACTTGCGTAGTTTCTCTTTGCATCAGCAATGGCCCGACCTAGATCATCAGCGGGCTCATCTAATGCCTCTTCGTCAGCTTCTTCCTGCATTGCAGGCTCAGCTTCTTCCCCCATTGTTGTATCATCGTATTCAGGGAACGCATGGCCAGGATAGCTGTCGTCGTCCTCTTCTTCTTCATTGTCTTCCATCATAACCCCTCTTTCTCCGTGCTTGGTCCAAACATTATAGTGGGGCATGAAACCGGACTCAAATAGGTGGACGTGAATGGTTCTTGACGTAGAGTAATTGTGATATTCTTACAGCTAGCACATGGACAAGGCATAAAACCATCGGCCCGCTTGTTTGCCTCAGCGGCAAGCAGAAAAGTATGCACGCCATTAATGAACTCAGGAGAGCATCAGTCATCATACATCCATTGTCGGCTCATCTTCCTTACACAACACCGAAAAGACCAAATTAATACAAGTTCATACATATATATAGTTCATACAACACTTAAATGCAACAAACAAATAACTCTCTAGCTAAAGCATTTAAATGCAACAACAAATGCAATGAAGATTACAACTAAGGTAACAATTGATCCAACAACATAATGATACCAAGCCTCACTATCAATGACATATTTTCCAATCTTTCTAATCTTCAAGCGCATTTTCTCCATCTTGATCTTGTGATCATCGATGACATCGGCAACATGCAACTCCAATTCCATCTTCTCCCCCTCAATTCTTTTCAATTTTTCTTTCAAATACTCATTTTCTCTTTGAACTAAATTTAACCTCTCGACAATAGGGTTGGTTGGAATTTCCGGTTCACATGCCTCCTAGATAGAAATATCTATGTCAACTTGATGGGCATAACTTTTCATAAACACGATATGCAACAACTAGTTTTAAAAGAGAATATACCACATCCAAATCATAACAAGGACGAGGGCCGACAAGGACGGATATCAAAACCATGGCACTATGTATAACATACAATGTACGGGTAAGATAATTATACGAGTAACTATATATCCAAATCACACAAACATCAATTTGGTAATGTAAAACATTCATGAACAAGAGCCTCACCACAAGGTGGTGCCGGCGACGGGACGGTGCGGGTGATCGACGGTGGTTACGACGGAGATTTATAAGGCACTAAGTAAACCACACCTACATATGCAAACTAAGTGTTATTTTTGACCTCAAATTGCATATAAATCAAATACTAGCACATATAATTCCTCCCAAATTACTAAACTCACAAATTAATCACTATACAAAGCATTGCTAGAGCTAATCTAGCAATGAGAGATGAAAGGACAAAGTTGCTAACCTTTGTGATCATTTGAATGGATGGGGGCCTTCAAATCTTGACAAATCTTGGGCAAAATGTGTGATGAGCTCGAGGAAGAGGGGAAGAACGGAGAAGGAGAGGGGAAAGGGGAAGAACAGAGCGAGCTGGGGTGGACGAAGGGTTTATGTAGGACGACCTGTAGTACCGGTTCGTAACACAAACCGGTGCTAAAGGTGCTGGAGGGGCCCAGACTGACAACACCCTGCCACCACTCACTTTAGTACCGGTTCGTGGCACGAACTAGTGCTAAAGGTTCGCCACGAACAGGTACTAATGAGAGCGGTCGGCTAGCCCTTGGAACCGGCACTGATGGACACATTAGTGCCGGCTCAAAATCAAACCGGCACTAATGTGCTTCACATTTGACCCTTTTTCTACTAGTGAATACTGGTGCAATTGCCTTGGCAAAGGAATCCAGATTTCACAAGAGAACCAAGCACATCAAGAAACGCTTCAATTCCATGCGGGACCAAGTCCAGGTGGGAGACATAGAGATTTGCAAGATACATATGGATCTGAATGTTGCAGACCCATTGACTAAGCTTCTTCCACGAGCAAAACATGATCAGCACCAAGGCTCCATGGGTGTTAGAATCATTACTGTGTAATCTAGATTATTGACTCTAGTTCAAGTGGGAGACTGAAGGAAATATGACCTAGAGGCAATAATAAAATTATTATTTATTTCCTTATATCATGATAAATGTTTATTATTCATGCTAGAATTATATTAACCGGAAACATAATACATGTGTGAATATATAGACAAACATAGTGTCACTAGTATGCCTCTACTTGACTAGCTCGTTGATCAAAGATGGTTGTGTTTCCTAACCATAGACATGAGTTGTCATTTGATTAACGCGATCACATCATTAGGAGAATGATGTGATTGACTTGACCCATTCCGTTAGCTTAGCACTTGATCGTTTAGTATGTTGCTATTGCTTTCTTCATGACTTATACATGTTCCTATGACTTTGAGATTATGCAACTCCCGTTTACCGGAGGAACACTTTGTGTGCTACCAAACGTCACAACATAACTGGGTGATTATAAAGGAGCTCTACAGGTGTCTCCGAAGGTACTTGTTGAGTTGTCGTATTTTGAGATTAGGAACTGTCACTCCGATTGTCGGAGAGGTATCTATGGGCCCTCTCAGTAATACTCATCACTATAAGCCTTGCAAGCATTGTGACTAATAAGTTAGTTGCGGGATGAAGTATTACGAAATGAGTAAAGAGACTGGCCGGTAACGAGATTGAACTAGGTATGAAAATACCGACGATCGAATCTCGGGCAAGTAACATACCGATGACAAAGGGAACAACGTATGTTGTTATGCGGTTCGATCGATAAATATCTTCGTAGAATATGTAGGAGCCAATATGGGCATCCAGGTTCCGCTATTGGTTATTGACCCGAGAAGTGTCTCGGTCATGTCTACATAGTTCTCGAACCCGTAGGGTCCGCATGCTTAATGTTCGTTGACGATATACTATTATATGAGTTTGTATGTTGGTGACCGAATGTTGTTCGGAGTCCCGGATATGATCACGGACATGAAAAGGAACTCCAAAATGGTTCGGAGATAAAGATTGATATATGGGATAATAGTGTTTGGTCTCCGGAAGCGTTCCGGAATTCACCGGAAGGGGTTCCGGGTGTTTCCCGAAATGTTTGGGTACGAGAACACTCTATTTGGGCCAAAGGGGAAAGCCCACAAGGTTTTTGGAAAGCGCAAAAGGAAGTTTTGCGGAGTCCAGGGGCTAGAGGCCAGGGTCCCTGACGTCTGGGTCCAGACGCTGGGAACCCTGGCGTCTGGCCCCGGAGTCCGAGAAGGACTGTTGCCTTCCAGAGAAGGATGTTTCGACCCCAAGACTCAACATATAAATAGAGGGGCAGGGCTAGCACCAAAGATACATTAAAAAACACCAAGCCGTGTGCCGGCAACCCTGGCCCCTCTACTTTATCGTCCGTCATAGTTTCCGTAGTGCTTAGGCGAAGCCCTGCGGAGATTGTTCTTCACCAACACTGTCATCACGCCGTCGTGATGTCGGAACTCATCTACTACTTCGCCCGTCTTGCTGGATCGAGAAGGCGAGAACGTCATCAAGCTGAACGTGTGCTGAACGTGGAGGTGCCGTACGTTCGGTACTTGATCGGGGTGGATCGTGAAGGTGTACGACTACATCAACCGCGTTGATAAATGCTTCCGCTTAGTGATCTTCAAGGGTATGAAGATACACTCCTCCTCTCGTTGCTATACATCACCATGATCTTGCGTGTGCGTAGGAAAATTTTGAAATTACTACGTTCCCCAGCAGGTTGGTGCAAGATCTTGATCAGGAATCCTATGAAAGTACGATAATTTCCCTGGGTGATCTTTTTGTTTTTGCAAATAAATTTCCCCGAGAGGTCTAACAAATTGGATTTCCTGTGAAGATTTCTTTTGTATATTCTACGAGGGAGAAATTGGATCAAACTCTGCCTAGTGATTGCCCGGGCTGAACTAGGGAAAAGGTGTAATATTCTGAAATAGAGAAGTCATTTCTTTAAAATAGTTAGTGATATTACCCCTCATAGAAAACTTAGTGGTATTCTAGTGCTTTTCCAGTTAATTAATTATACATTTTAACCATTATTCTTGAGGGGGAACTTTTTTAATGGCAGCATAAAGGCTCACACTGAAAAATTAGATGATGTACAAAACCCGAACACACCGAGTTCAATGTCATAGAATACAAAAAGAATTAATGATGTCTCACCACATTCGAAGATGTACAAAACGCAAGCACTCCAGGTTCAAAGCATACATTGGTAAAGAAAAAAAATGGAAAAACATGGAAACAATTACAGGGTGTAGCAACGTCACTCATGTGACTTCACTGTAAACTCCTTCGCAGGCATGGAGAGCCAATCTCACGGTGGACATGTGGTACCAAGCCAGCCAAGCTATGTGACTATGCACCACATGTTTGTGCATTGTCTTTCACACAAAAATTTTTAATAAGATGACTGAAAGGCTACACCGTAAGTGCATCGACCCAAAACATGTCGCCACTACCCCCACTAGGCCACGCATATACGTTCTAAATGTATCTCTAATTTATGAACTCATTATGCTATTTTAAACATTTATGCATTGATTAATATCTTATTGGACCAACATATTAGTAAATGTCAAAAAGGCTAGTGGCATATCTTATATTTACAGTAATAACTTTCTTTTATTTTACTGTAGCTTATCATAATGTAATTTAAATTTTTGCCAAAGATTGCCTTTTTCTAGCTTTAAATACTGGTGTTTCATAATTATTGTATGAGAAGTGTGATTGATAATACTCTTCATCTCATTTCAAATCGGGAAAACAGCAGTAGAATGCTTTGTGAGGAAACAACACATTGACATTATTACCAAGGGATGAGTTAATTAAAGAGCACTTCCAGAATTTTGTAGCAGCAGAGTAGAGTACAACTAGTAAATTTCAGCCCTGGAAGGGTCACCAACCGTGGCCAGACGACATACTAACTTCTTTTAATATAGTTCATAAAAGGATCAACAATTTCTTCACTTGCTCAACTGTTTTTTTTTTAGAAAAACCATTAGCAGAAAAAAAAACATGTAGGGTATCCACCCCAAAGCCAGAAAGTAACCAAGTTTGGTGACCCTGCCACATGATATTTATTTTGCGCATGTGGACATGTTTATGTTGCTCATGCCTTAATCATCATTGATGATGAAGACTTCCCCATGCCTCCTGGTCCTATGAAAAAACATCCATTTGAGCTTCTCGAAATAATATATTATGATTGATTCACCGAGAAGATCAGAAGAACTGATTTAGATTTTGACCTCCAAGTACCATACGATGGCTTTGAATAAGATGTTAGGTGGTTGCATGTGTAGCCCCTGTCGGGAGGGGGATATAGGTGTAGGTGTGTGCTTGGGTGGGGGAAGGGGGTGAATGGGATCGAGTGTTAGGACATCGCTTCATGTTTTTAGGGGAGGACATTGCTTTATATGATGGGGACGAACCATTGGGTTAGAATACTGTTATGGTATTGTGCCTTTGCTGCCACATGAAGGTTATTTTCAAAAAATCCTATTTGTGATGCATAGCTATATATAGTACGTACACATTATAAAAAAGCGAAAGCACTAACCATATCTATCTACCACAAGTGAATGTAAAAAGATGCCAACAGAAAACGCCCCTTTGTGGCTATTCTCTTGTAACTAACTCAGCATCTCTCATATTTCTTAAACTTGTGTTATTTTCATCTTCAGTGCATACATGACGTCATCACCCTCCAGAAAAAACACAACCAATATGGTGTCAGAAGCACATGTGCCACTTGTCATGGAATATAAAAGGGAAAGCACATGGTTATAAAGATTTGTATTCGAGACTTCGTAGGAAATTCTGCTTTCTTCGAATGGATATCAGGGTCAACCTTTCTATGGACAAACTTAGTATTCCAAGCAGTAGATGAGGCGCCAAAAAATGATGTTCTCTGCCCTTGTAAAATATTGTGGTTTGAGTGCTTCAGAATGGCTGTAGATGAGAACAACCAGTGTACACACTTATTGTACAAAAGTTTGATTCAGGTATCAGCGACGGTGAACGCTAAACACACAGCGAAGCCTGGAATACCAAGAGCAGAGATGTGGACTCATATAAGTTTCACAATGCTTCTTTTCACTTGATTATATGATACAAGAAGAAATCAGCCACAGCTAAACTGCCAGAAACTACAGAAGAAGACTGGTAAAAGCTTTGCTGGAGCTAGAACATGTGCCGCACATCCACGGACAAATTCGTGGAGCTCTGATCAAAATCCACAGACCCCTATTCCAGGTGCCTTTTTCAGTCTCAGCAGATGAGAAGACGGATCAAAATGCAAAGAGAAAGAGAAAACAGAGGAAAAAACAGAGCTACCGGGCAGAAGCAGAGGGTGTGTAAGTTCAGGGCGAGGGAGGGGTTGATGAACTGCCACGCTAGCTTTTTTTTAGACAAACTACCAAACTAGCTAATCTGCCTTGCTAGTACCTGCCTAGAGCCGGGTAATCCATGGCAGCAGGTTCTTGGACATGGAGGCGCCCGGTGTAGGCGTCCTCGCCGACCTTGTTTTGCCACGTGGGAAGCTTCGGCGCCTCGAGGTCGGCCTTGTGTTGCGGGTAGGCGGCGTAACCGCCGCGGCCACCGGCGCCGTCGTCGTAGGCCTTGTGCCCGGCCTCGTCGACTGCGGCGGGCGGCTGGTTGTGGTACGCCACCTGCAGCGCCGCTTTGTGGTCAGCGGCGCCACCGTTGTAGGCGCTCCCGTGGTTCCCTCTGCGTTCGCGGCCACGAAGGCCACCGCTGTGCTCGTTGTTGCGATTGGGCCGCTCGCCGCCGTAGTCGTCCGTCCTTCCGCCGCCAAAACAGGAGCCGAACTCGAAGCACATTCTCAGGCCACTGAGGAGGCGAGGAGACGGGAGGCTACTGGCTGGATTACTGGACTAGTGTTATTGTTGATGCTCCGAAATGACAGTGCAGGGAGTGGGTTTATATATAATCTGGATCTCGTGTGGTGGGACGCAACGTGTATGCGAGGTCTTGGAAAACCGAGTAATCCTGTTCGCACTTCACAAGTCGATCTTCACAAGTGGTAGTGTTGGTGGTATGTCCGGGTCGTGCTCCCCCAACCCAAGTCAACCACCTTGCGAATCTAGGGATCAGAGGGAAGGCACCCCGCGAGAGATGAGCGTGTGGGGGGCTACGAGAGCGATGACTCGTGGCGGGCGGCGGCAGCATCGACGATCGATCCCGAGGCAGGCAAAGATGCCGCGGACAGTACTGTTTGGGCGGAGGCTGGTTGGTCTTGTTGTTAGAAGTATAATTATGTTTAAGTTAGAGATTAGGAGTTAGAGATAGGATTGGTTTAAACCATGTACGACTTGTCTCCTACTCTAAGTCTGTTTTACATATTGTACTCTATATATATCCCACACCTGGGTCTGATCAATACAACAACAGAATTATTAGTCATCCTATAATTTCTACATGGTATAAGAGCCATTAGACCAACGTCGCTAGATCCTTGGTCCTTCCACCACTTTCGCAGCGCGCCGCCCTCGGGGAGATCAATCTCCTCTCCCCGGGGGCGCGGCACCCGATCAATCAAAGATTAGATCGGTCACGTAGTTTTAGATTCAATTTTTCGAGTTCAGAATCAATAGATCAATTCCTTAGCTACATTCGATCAATTCCTTTTAGCCGCAAAATAAAAACTCTAAATCTACCCTCAAAATTCCGGTGAAAATCAAGCTTTGATTGGTGTACACGATGGTAGGGCACGTTGTCGACCGTTGGGGGACGCAGTCACCGATAGACTGCGGCTTACCAGGCTGCGGCTTCTCAGGCGGAGACGGCGCACCGGCCAGCAGCAGGGATCAAGATCACTCCCGTTTGGATCACGGGAGGGTGGACTCTCGCACGCGGATCTCCGGGCCAACACCTCCAGTACGCGGCTCGACATGTCTGCAGCTCCATCAACCCGCATGACCTCCAGGGACGGCCCCGCACGCACACGCGCCCTCAAGCGGCAGCAGTTCCAGGTACAGGACGAGTCACTCCCAGTAATTCATCACGCAGATGCACCATCAAGCTTCACATACATGCAGGGCACGACCAAGTGTGTGCTGATGGATATGAGCATGCTACGATCGAGCTCCAACCAGATAGCATCGGCATCGAGCTTCTTCGGGACCCGGCTCCATGCGTCTTCAGCTTCATCGACCCGTGCAATGTCCAGCATCAGCATCTCACGCACGCAGCGTCAATCAGCAGCAGTTCCTGCGGCACATCTACTCCAACACGGAGGGGTGCAGCTAGCCGAACACATTTACACCGAGCCGACCTGCTGTAACTGCATCGACATCTACACTAATCTGACACATCGATCCACACCGAGTGATCTGTATCAATATTCGACGATCCGAGCCGAACTACATCAACTTGTATGACTACGCCGGGCTATGAGCCAACATACTTCTTCAGCACGGCACGACATCGATACTTTGTCGCCGCGGAGGGATGCCTTACAGCGATGCAACAGCGTTGACATGCCGCTGCAACGTCAACGCCGATACTTCATCGCTAACATCTTCATCAACACACCGCCGCCGCCTCGTCCACAAGATGGGCACCTAGAGTCCTCTGACAGACTTTTCTGCAAGATGCGACCTCGACGACGGCAATGACCGCGTCACGACGACGGCATTGACCGCGTCATCCACGACGGCATGACTGCATCAATACGGCATCACTACAGTGACGACCCCACACGGCCACATGGTTCTGGCAAAACCGATGTGTGCTCGATGGGCTTCCTTCGATCTTGGCAAAACCGGCGGACTCATCGCCGACGGCACCCTGTGACATCCGCAAGGTGCATCGTCCACGTCTGAAGCCCCGTCATAGCGCATTTTTTTGCGCCTCCGGCTTTGTGCGGCTTCATCGTCCACGACGACCACACCATCGATCATGACTACCTCGACCACGGCTACATCACTATGACCGGCTACCACGACATCGACCACACGGCTATGTCTACAGCAACTCATCGGCAACAACTCCAGTCAACAGCGTCCGTGTAGTCGTCCACGCCACTCCCGTTGTGACTGCGGGAGGGAATACAGGAGTAGGCAGGAAGGCACCAGAAGAGGACGCAGTCAACGCCCTAGGTGCCAACCCATCAGAGAAGGGCAAGACTTCAAATTCAGTCGTACTCGTCCGCTTCACTCTCGCTACGACAGAGGGGGAATGTTAGAAGTATAATTATGTTTAAGTTAGAGATTAGGAGCTAGAGATAGGATTGGTTTAAACCATGTACGACTTGTCCCCTACTCCAAGTCTCTCTCACATATTGTACTCTATATATATCCCACACCTAGGTCAGATCAATACAACAACAGAATTATTAGCCATCCTATAATTTCTACATATTGAATTCATGCTCCAGCCAACTCATCCAAAAGTCCGAACTGATGAAGGGAGGCGGGCAATATATTTCAACACTCCCCCTCACGTCTAGGCATTTTATTCCTTAGACGTGGGATCGATGTAGGCCACAGAATCGTTTATTTAATACTGCGTTGGCAGGGTCTTGAAATCAAGACCTCTTGGCTCTGATACCATATTAAATTCATGCTTCAGTCAACTCATCCAAAAGTCCGAACTGATGGAGGAAGACGGGCAATATATTTCAACACTTGTTGGGTTCTGTCCTAGGCTTGCTGCCCTGTGATACTGCCTCCATGTTCATCGATGCTCACTGACTCCCGGAACGCGTAGAATTTTTTTCCAAACATTGTCGTCTGCTGGGTGCTGTCGAAGCAAACAATCGAAATGTCAAAAAGAAGAATTCATGTTTTTGCGTTGCTTATGATTCAAATACAGGGTTTGGTCGACAGATTGTCATTGCCGCACAGGCCACGGATGTTAGGATTTATATTTGCGATTAGTTCACAACAGAAAACGGGAAGAAAATATATATTATATGTATTTTTAGGGTAATCTCTTTTAAAAAGGCGGTTTGCCTATGCATTGAATGATACAGAGAGCCATATATTTTTATTAGTCAAAATCAAAGAGCCGAACAAAGTCGGCCTTTGAGAAAAATCGAAGGCCCATGCCGACTAAAAGATAAAAGATAAAAAGATAAAAAAATCACAAAATACACAACTCCTAGGCTAAGCCTTCAAGAAGGAATCGCCACACGTGCGCTCATGATGATGAGTCCAACCCAACATCAATCTCGGGATTTTCAATCCCAAAGCCAAGTTTTGATCCACCACCTTCAACATGGGCACGACACAAGCGTGCGTCGACATACCTAATCAGAGATATGATGTTTCGAGTGGAGTGCACATGTTCGTCCTTTAAGTCGTCTTTACTGTCAACACTTGTCCATCTACCAACACCTCGCTAGTCGGATATTGAAGGAAGAGAAAATCGAAGACAAAGACGTCCCATACCGCCTCGCCTTCATTCACTAGTCATTGTCGCATCACTTCCGATCTAGCAACAACAACCAAAAACATGACACTGCCACAATGTAATACCGACCAACAACAGGCATGACTCGACGAGTCCGCATGAGACGTCATGCAACTTCACCTGCCGGTGACAAGCATGACTTGACACCTCTGAAAGAGATGCATGTGCCACACGCCGAGCCGCATCGAATCGGGTCCATTGGTGGAGGGGACGCCCCATATCGCAGCGAGCTTCAAAGAGTCATCACTACCTCAAAACCAACCCTCTGCGTCGCACACGACCATGAAGGCCGCCGTTGTTGAAGAAACAGGACCGCCGTCCCCAATGTCGAACTCCATCGCCATCGGATGAAGTCATATCGAGTAGATTGCGACCAGATCAGCTGCCGCTTGACCTGCCACTGCGCTGCCATGTAGCAACCACAGGCATTCACCACCATCATATTGTAATCCACTGTCAGCCTGCTCCGTAGGTCCTTCAGCCGAAGAACCGAGCCGCAACGGCATCGAGACCGTCATCGGGCTAGCACCGGCTGCCCTCACAATTGCGACGGTGTGGCTACCTGAATTATATTATCCCATCTCCGAATGGGATGATATCTATATGTAAATTATTTATGTTTTATAGGGGATTTTCTCATTATTCTAACCAACAAAAATTTGTTCATTTTCTTTATTATGTCCGGGGAAAAATATAATGGATTTTCTAAAGTCCTAAAAAAATTATTACCAAAATCTAAAATAATGATATCTTATAATACATGACTCTAAAAATGTTGATTTCAGTTGAACAATCCCGTGCTACCACCTCTCAATGGCTGCATCTAGATACCATAAGGTCCCACGCTTCTGCATGTTACAGTATGACCTCATACGGATCCATCTTATAGCGTGGAAAATAACTAACAATATATTATGAAAATTCACTCTGTTAAAAATACAATCATTACGACAATTTCAAAGAGCCGAAAGTAAAGCACAAACACCCATGCAGATGGGTCGTTTAGTTTTAGCCTCAAACCCCCTTGCCTACAGATATATCCTACTATTGGACCGCAATCCAAACCGATTGTTTGTATTCTGTGCTACCACCTCCCACTGGTTGCACCCAGATACCATAAGCTCCTGCGTTTCCGCATGTGTTACAGTAATGACCTCATACGGATCCATCCTATAGCTTGGAAAATAACTAACAAAATTCTGAAAATTCACTCTTTTAAAAATACAATAATACAATTCCAACCGAAAGTAAAGTACAAACACCCATTTAACTCAAGCCCCCCCCCCCCCCCCCAAAAAAAACAATTATGAACATATTATCTATATTGGTGGGCAGAGGTAAGCTGAATGCCACATGAATCATACACCATAAGATAGTAATGGGCAAAAAGTAAGCAAATAATGCATTGTTTCGACTTATCACAGAAACAACATTGTTTACTATGTTACCATCTCCGTTTTGCAAGATTATCTTTAGTAAGAATCACTCCCCTATGAACAAACCACATGAAAGTATTAATCTTGAGTGGTAATTTTGTTTTTCAAATTTGCTTTGAATGGAAGATCAAACAAGAGTTAATTAAATCCATATACATAGATTTCTCACAGAAAACCCCAGAAGGTGTAAACTTACAATGGAATGCATCCGGTTTTTTGTTAGGATGATACATATCAACCTTCATACTAAATGGAGCCACGCAGTTCATTTATCCTCGATAAATGCTCTCCTGAACTGGATATTTGATGAATTTGATCTCAAAACTGTGCTAAGGTAGTCTTGAACGCGTTGGAAAATATTATAAAGAGAGGGGTACCGTATGGATCAAATTAATAACCCGATCACACGAAGTGTATTTATCTTTATGTTTGTAGCATCTATTCCACATGGATTGGTAAGTTATTTATTTTATTTTTTGTAATTTTTGGTAAGGTGTCCAAACTGTGTTTTGTATCATGACTGATGCACTGTTTGCAGTTGAAGGGGATTTTCTCGCAGTCGTTCCGATTGCTTAGTAGGTATGTTTACGAAGACATGGCCGTGTAGACGACCAATGTAAGAATCAAGTTCTATCTGTCTTGATGAAGTCAGTGTCCTGACAGTCCGTGAGCTTCAATGAACATGGAGGATGTATCGCTCCGTATGCAGTGGTGTTACCATGTTACGAAAAAGACTTCCGCCCTGCTTTATATATAAAGCAAACCGCCCAAGAATGAGAGAACACAAAAGTCCACACCACACACACAGATACGAAAATACGAGGGTTCTGTTGAGGGAACAGGTCAACAAGCCCTAATAGCAAAACAAAGAGACGATACACCCCAAGGGGAGCTAATCCGGCTCGTGTGGTGGCGGAGGTAGCGGAGGCGCCAAGCAAAGGGCCATCTGGCGAAGATCGCCGATGAAGGAGCTGATGGTGTCCTGATTCTGAGGGTGGCTAAGCGGCCGCCAGAGCTGCAAGTAACCACAAAGTTTGAAAACCGCATCAGAAGCACGGCGGAGAGGAATACGCTGGATCACAAGGTTATTGCGAACTGTCCATAGGGTCCAAGCTAGGACACCAATCTCAAGCAGCCTAATGTGGCGATTGGACCGGGAGGGGACGCCTGGATCTCGTCGAAGAGATCGAGGAAGTTGGAGGGGCACCAATTCGCACCCACGGCCTCCCGGAAGCAGCTCCAAAGAAACTGGGTTGTAACGCATGTGAAGAAGATGTGATTGGAATCCTCGGATGTCCCACAAAGTGGGCACAGACCATCGCCCGGGCCATTCCATTTGCGGACATCCACGATGATGTATGTGTTTCAACTTCACGTGTTTGAGTTGTGTACTTAGTGCAGAGACGAGGCATTAATGGCATGTTTGGTTGGCTGCATAAGAGTATCTCTAGCCTTTCGGCCCTCAGGGCGCATAAAAATCGTCCCCTGGGGGCGAGCAGGCGATTCTTTCGGCGCTGGGGGCAGTTTTGCGCCCAGTCGTCGCCCCCAGCTCGCCCCCAGTCGCCGATTTTGGCCCACTTTTGAAGCCCCATTTCGGCAAAAAAGGCCCATATGGGCGAGAATAGGACATATTCGGCGTGATTGGCCGTGGCTCGGCGTTCAATTATCAACATAAATATTTTTTTATCACATATTTCATCACAGAAATTTCAAGTACTTCAACAAAATAGTACAACAACAAATAGTTCAATACAAATTATATAGTACAACAAATAAAAACTCATATTTCATCACATGTCGCGCCCGGTGTCGCCCTTGAGCCTCCATAGGTGCTCTATCAGATCTTGCTGCAGTTGATGATGCACCTGTGGGTCTCGGATCTCCTGGCGCATACTGAGATAGGCAGTCCAGGTTGCCGGTAGCTGGTGATCAATTTGGGCAAGAGGCACTACTAGGAAAAACCTTATACACATAATCTTAGCAGCAGCGCAGCACAAAAGGAAGCGCTACTGCTAATTAGTAGTAGCGCGGGTTTTTAACCCTCGCTACTACTAAGTTGATAGTAGTAGCGCGGGTTTTTAACCCTCGCTACTACTAAGCGGTCTCTACCGTGCCCCCCGACACATGCGATAGTAGTAGCTTGGGGTATAAACCCGCGCTACTACTAAGTTGATAGTAGTAGCGCGGTTTATACCCCTTGCTACTACTAAGTATGAGGTAGGTGAAGTCGCCATATCCTTGGCCGAATCCCCATCTCCTCCCCCAAATCCCTCCTCTCGTCCAGCACTCTCTCCTCTCACTTTCCATACGCTCTCACATGGACCTCTTGCCCATGCACCCATCCTCCTCCATGGCGCCGAAAGAGGCCGCCGCCTCGCGCCACCGGCGTCTAGGAGCTCGCCGGTCTTCCACCGACGTCTAGGAGGCCGCCGCCCCGCGCCACCACACCGGGGCACCTTGCCACCAGTGACTAGCTCCGCTGCTCCCTACATCACCTTCCTCTCTTCCTCGGTTTTCCTTTTCTCTCTCTCCCTCTGGTTTGACTCACCCTCCCATGTCCATGCCCGTGCAGGTCGTTGCCATGGATGACCTGGAGCTATCTGGCATGGTCGAGAAGAGGAGCCCCATGCCGCTGCCTGGCTCTGCCATAGAAACGGGCCCTCTCCAACAGCCACTACTGGATCTGGTCTTCCGTTGTCTGTTCATGCCTCCGGCGACGCCAATCATCGCTAGATCTTACCAGTGCTGCCATTGACAACATGCACGGGATCGAGATTTTTTTGTTTTTGAAAGTAATAGCAGTAGCCGGGGTATAAGACCCGCTACAGCTAATTAGCAGTAGCGATGTTTGCAATGCACGCTACAGCTAACCATGTATAGCAGTAGCGTGTGTCAACACGTGCTACTGCTACAAGTTAGCTGTGGTGCCGCATCAGTAGCGCGGTCACCCGCGCTACTAATACACCCAAAACCCGCGCTGCTGCTAGGCTTTTCCCTAGTAGTGGGACCCTGCCGGTGGTATGGTTCAGTGTCAAACACTAGCTCCTCCTGCTTGCTCTCAATGGTCATGTTGTGCAAGATGACACAGCGGGTCATGATCTCCCACATTTGATCTTTCGACAAGGTCTGAGCGGGGGTACCGGACAACAGCAAATCGAGATTGGAGGACACCATATGCCCGCTCGATATCCTTCCTGCAAGCCTCCGGAATCTTCGCAAACCAGGCGCTCTTGCCTCCAGGCACAAGGCTTTTGATGGTCTTGACAAATGTCGACCATCTCGGATAGATGCCATCAGCTAGATAGTACCTCTTGTTGTAGTGCCGCCCATTGATCTCGAAGTTCACCGGAGGAGAATGACCTTCAACAAGCTTGGCAAAGACAGGAGAGCACTACAGCACGTTGATGTCATTGTGAGTTCCTGGCATACCAAAGAAGGAGTGCCAAATCCAGAGGTCCTGTGTGGCCACCGCCTCAAGTACCACACTGCAAACGCCTTTGGCGCCTTTGTACATCCCCTGCCAAGCAAATGGGCAATTCTTCCATTTGCAATGCATGCAGTCGATGCTTCCAAGCATCCCAGGAAATCCTCTTGCTGCATTCTGTGCTAGGATCCGAGTAGTGTCTTCCACATTGGGTGTTCTCAAGTATTACGGTCCAAACACTTCCACCACTGCCCGACATAACTTGTAGAAACACTCTATGTTGGTGAACTCGGCCATGCGCCCATAGTCGTCTTGTGAGTCACCGGGAGCTCCGTATGCAAGCATCCTCATCGCTATCGTGCATTTCTGGATGGAGGTGAATCCAAGTTTGCCAGTGCAATCCATCTTGCATTTGAAGTAGTTGTCGAACTCCCGGATGGAATTCACAATCCTGAGGAAAAGTTTTCTGTTCATCCGATAACGGCGCCGAAATGTTATGTCGTCGTGAAGTGGAGCATCGGCGAAGTAGTCAAAGTAGAGCATGTAGTAGCCTTCGAGATGATGCCGGTTCTTTGCTTTCACCCGGCCCGGCGCCGAGCCACCTCGCCGCGGCTTTTCATTGCTCGCCAGCAGCTGGGCGAGGGCGGCGAGCACCATGAGTTGCTCTTCTTCCTGGAAGTCGGCCTCGGCTTCCTCCTCCAGCAGCACGGCGAGCACTTCCTCGTCATCCGAGTCCATCACCAAGGCAGGCAAATCGCTGAACACCTTGCGCGCCGCGGGCGTGCACCCGCCGCCAAACTGCCCCTCCGCGGCCGGAAAGGGCGGCCGGAAACGCCCAGCTGGTGCCGGAGGGGTTGTCGCGGCAAAACTATGCTTTTTTCCGACGGGGAATGACTATCTACCGGTGAAGAGCGGCGGGGCGGCGAGGGGCGGCGCCCGGGTATACCTACTTGCGGCCAAGAGCGCGGGGGGTGGGAGGCGGTCGGGGAAGAAAATCTTGACTTTTCACCTGACGGCGTGGGCCAGCCGCACTTTTCCCTTGCACCGGAGCCCCCAGGCGCCCCCAGCGCGCCGGGTTCGGCCTGCGGCCACCGGGCGGAAAAAAGGGCTGAATCGGCGCTTTTCATTGTCCTGGGGGTGCGACTGGGCCGTTTTTTTGGTGCCGGCGCCGAAAAAGTGGCCTGGGGGGCCTGTTGGCGGCGCGGCTGGAGATGCTCTAAGGCCCAACCAGGCCAGCTCGGTAAGGAAATGGGTTGATTGGTTGCCTGCATATACTATTCGATGTGCATAGCACAAATTTTAAAGCACCTCCGAGGCAGGCCCTACGCCTGAATCAGCAGTTTTGGAGAGCTAGGCCCGAGCGATGCACAACGAGGGCACATGTGTGGGCCCCTTGCACGAGGATGCAAGCTGTGTACGTGCTTCTTCTTCTACCTCCACTAAACTACTTTGTAATCTCCTTTTCTTCCTTCTCCCCTCTAATCAACACAACGATGCTTCGATTCAAGATAAGATCTACACGAAAAAGATGCACATCGATGTTACGGTTCCATTCAGGCGATCTGTTCGTTGTTTCGTCGACTGTAAATGCTGAATTTGTGTTCACATTTGAAGCTATTTTGGATAGATTTTGTCAGATTCGTCCCGCATGATCGACCGTTTGAAATTTCCTTTGGCCAGTAGCATAATCTTGCAGTTCCTCATGATATTCGTGTTGCAAGTTTCTTTTTCAAGATCCTACCGCGGTGACGATGCATTACACGCATACTGTATTTCTCCTCCCCCGTTATCTGCCTTAGTGCTCCTCCACATGGACTTTGTCTGTGACGACGACGCTAGCAACTAGTTCGCCGCGGCATGGGCAGGATTGCTCACCCGAGAGGTCGAGACTCCATGCTCGTCATGTCGAACGCGATGTCGTGGTCACCGTCCACCGCAGTCGTCCTGGTCTGACACACACTGCATTTCTTCTCCCCTGTCCTCTGCCTCAACGCTCCTTCGCGTGGACTTTCTCAGCGGCGGCGACGCTAGCAACTAGTTCACCGTTGCGCCAGCAGGAACGCCCGCTCGAGACTCTGTGCCTGTCGTGTCGGACGTGGCGCCGTGGTAACCATCCACCGCAGTCGCCAGGCACGGTGTAACTACGTGTGTTAAGTGTAAGTGTTATCTCTTAATCCTATGCTGCGTATACAACCAAACACCATGTAGTTTTGAGCCGAGCCAATGCAGGAAACTAAACGCTATGACAAAATTACTCCCCTAATACGAGAGAGCTAGATGCGGGCAACCAAACAATGTGCATGTGTTAGTTTTTCGCCTGTATTTCCTCAACCAGCTGAAGGAAATATGCCCTAGAGGCAATAATAAAGTTATTATTTATTTCCTTATATCATGATAAATGTTTATTATTCATGCTAGAATTGTATTAACCGGAAACATAATACATGTGTGAATACATAGACAAACATATTGTCACTAGTATGCCTCTACTTGACTAGCTCGTTGAATCGAAGATGGTTAAGTTTCCTAGCCATAGACATGAGTTGTCATTTGATTAACGGGATCACATCATTAGGAGAAAGATGTGATTGACTTGACCCATTCCGTTAGCTTAGCACTTGATCGTTAAGTATGTTGCTATTGCTTTCTTCATGACTTATACATGTTCCTGTAACTATGAGATTATGCAACTCCCGTTTACCGGAGGAACACTTTGGGTGCTACCAAACGTCACAACATAACTGGGTGATTATAAAGGAGTACTACAGGTGTCTCCAAAGGTACATATTGGGTTGGCGTATTTCGAGATTAGGTTTTGTCACTCCGATTGTCGGAGAGGTATCTCTGGGCCCTCTCGGTAATGCACATCACTATAAGCCTTGCAAGCATTGCAACTAATGAGTTAGTTGTGAGATGATGTATTACGTAACGAGTAAAGAGACTTGCCGATAACGAGATTGAACTAGGTATTGGATACCGATGATCGAATCTCGGGCAAGTAACATACCGATGACAAAGGGAACAACGTATGTTGTTATGCGGTTTGACCGATAAAGATCTTCGTAGAATATGTAGGAGCCAATATGGGCATCCAGGTTCCGCTATTGGTTATTGACCAAGAATAGTTCTAGGTCATGTCTACATAGTTCTCGAACCCGTAGGGTCCGCACGCTTAAGGTTTCGATGACAGTTATATTATGAGTTTATGAGTTTTGATGTACCGAAGGAGTTCGGAGTCCCAGATGAGATCGGGGACATGACGAGGAGCCATACGGGAATAGAGGAGAGAGGCCAAAAGGAAGGAGGCCTGCGCCCCCCCCCCCCTCTGGTCCGAATTGGACAAGGGGCACAGCCCCACTTTCCTTCTTCCTCTCCCCCTCTTTCCCCTTCTCCTACTCCAACAAGGGAGGTGGAATCCTACTAGGACTAGGGAGTCCTAGTAGGACTCCACACTTGGTGCGCCCCCTCCTAGGGCCGGCCACCTCCCCCCTTGCTCCTTTATATACGGGGGCAGGGGGGCACCCCATGACACACAAGTTGATCTATGGATCGTTCCTTAGCCGTGTGCGGTGTCCCCCTCCACCATATTCCACCTCGGTCATATCGTCGCGGAGTTTAGGCGAAGCCCTGCGCCGGTAGAGCATCGTCATCGTCACCATGCCGTCGTGCTGACGGAACTCATCCCCGAAGCTTTGCTGGATCGGAGCCAGGGATCGTCATCGAGCTGAACGTGTGCTGAACTCGGAGGTGCCGTACGTTCGGTACTTGGATCGGTCGGATCGTGAAGACGTACGACTACATCAACCGTGTTGTCATAACGCTTCCGCTTACGGTCTACGAGTGTACGTGGACAACACTCTCCCCTCTCGTTGCTATGCCATCACCATGATCTTGCGTGTACGTATGAAATTTTTGAAATTACTACGTTCCCCAACAGTGGCATCCGAGCCTAGGTTTTATGCGTTGATGTTATATGCACGAGTAGAGCACAAGTGAGTTGTGGGCGATACAAGTCATACTACTTACCAGCATGTCATACTTTGGTTCGGCGGTATTGTTGGATGAAGCGGCCCGGACCAACATTACGCGTACGCTTACGCGAGACTTGTTTTACCGACGTGCTTTGCACACAGGTGACTAGCGGGTGTCTGTTTCTCCAACTTTAGTTGAACCGAGTGTGGCTACGCCCGATCCTTGCGAAGGTTAAAACATCACTAACTTGACGAACTATCGTTGTGGTTTTGATGCGTAGGTAAGAACGGTTCTTGCTCAGCCCGTAGCAGCCACGTAAAATTTGCAACAACAAAGTAGAGGTCGTCTAACTTGTTTTTGCAGGGCATGTTGTGATGTGATCAAGACGTGATGAGATATAAGTTGTTGTATGAGATGATCATGTTTTGTTGAAGTTATCGGCAACTGGCAGAAGCCCTATGGTTGTCTCTTTGTTGCAAAAGATGCAAGTGCCAAATAATTGCTTTACTTTATCGCTATGCGATAGCAATAGTTGCAAGAGCAATACTTGGCGAGACGACCATGTGACGACACATTGATATAGATCAAGATGATGAAGATCATGGTGTAGTGCCGGTAACGATAGAGATCATGACAGTACTTTGGAGATGGAGATCAAAGGCGCAAGATGATCATGGCCATATCATGTCACATACTTTGATTGCACATGATGTTTATCTGTTATACATCTTATTCTATTTTGTTTGACAGTAGCATTTTAAGATGATCTCTCACTAATTATCAAGAAGTGTTCTCCCTGAGTATGCACGGTTGCGAATGTTCTTCGTGCTGAGACACCACGTGATGATCGGGTGTGATAGGCTCTACGTTCAAATACAACGGGTGCAAAACAGTTGCACACGCGGAATACTCGGGTTAAACTTGACGAGCCTAGCATATACAGATATGGCCTCGGAACACGGAGACCGAAAGGTCGAGCGTGAATCATATAGTAGATATGATCAACATAGTGATGTTCACCATTGAAAACTACTCCATCTCACGTGATGATCGGATATGGTTTAGTTGATTTGGATCACGTGATCACTTAGATGACTAGAGAGATGTCTGTCTAAGTGGGAGTTCTTAAGTAATATGATTAATTGAACTTTAATTTATCATGAACTTAGTCCTGGTAGTATTTTGCAAATTATGTTGTAGATCAATAGCTTGCGTTGTTGCTTTCATATGTTTATTTTGATATGTTCCTAGAGAAAATTGTGTTGAAAGATGTTAGTAGCAATGATGCGGATTCGATCCGTGATCTGAGGTTTATCCTCATTGCTGCACAGAAGAATTATGTTCTTAATGCACCGCTAGGTGACATACCTATTGCAGGAGCAGATGCAGACGTTATGAACGTTTGGCTAGCTCAATATGATGACTACTTGATAGTTTTGTGCACCATGCTTTATGGCTTAGAATCGGGACTTCAAAAACGTTTTGAACGTCATGGACCATATGAGATGTTCCAGGAATTGAAGTTAATATTTCAAGAAAATACCCGAGTTGAGAGATATGAAGTCTCCAACAAGTTCTATAGCTAAAAGATGGAGGAGAATCGCTCAACTAGTAAGCATGTGCTCAGATTGTCTGGGTACTTCAATCACTTGAATCAAGTGGGAGTTAATCTTCCAGATAAGATAGTGATTGACAGAATTCTCTAGTCACCATCACTAAGTTACTAGAACTTCGTGATGAACTATAGTATGCAAGGGATGACGAAAACAATTCCCGAGCTCTTCGTGATGTTGAAATCGACGAAGGTAGAAATCAAGAAAGAGCATCAAGTGTTGATGACTGACAAGACCACTAGTTTCAAGAAAAGGGCAAAGGGAAAGAAAGGGAAACTTCAAGTAGAATGGCAAAAAAGTTGTCACTCCCATGAAGAAGACCAAAGCTGGACCAAAGCCTGAAACTGAGTGCTTATACTGCAAAGGAAATGCTCACTAGAAGCGGAAATGCCTTGAATATTTGGTGGATAAGAAGGATGACAAAGTGAACAAAGGTATATTTGATATACAGGTGTTTGATGTGTGCCTTACTAGTGTTTATAGTAGCCCCTAAGTATTTTGATACTTGTTCGGTTGCTAAGATTAGTAACTCGAAACAGGAGTTACAGAATAAACAGAAACTAGTTGAGGGTGAAGTGACGATGTGTGTTGGAAGTGGTTCCAAGATTGATATGATCATCATCGCACACTCCCTATACTTTCGGGATTAGTGTTGAACCTAAATAAATGTTATTTGGCATTTGCGTTGAGCATGAATATGATTTGATCATGTTTATTGCAATACGGTTATTCATTTAAAATCAGAGAATAATTGTTTTTCTGTTTAAATGAATAAAACATTTGATGGTCATACACCCAATAAAAATAGTTTGTTGGATCTCGATCGTAGTGATACACATATTCATAATATTGATGCCAAAAGATGCAAAGTTGATAATGATAGTGCAACTTATTTGTGGCACTGTCGTTTGGGTCATATCGGTGTAAAGCGCATGAAGAAACTCCATAAAGATGGACTTTTGGAATCACTTGGTAATGAATCATTTGATGCTTGCGAACCGTGCCTTTTGGGCAAGATGACTAAAACTCCGTTCTCCGGAACAATGAAACGAGCTACTGACTTATTGGAAATAATACATACCGATGTATGCGATCCTGGGTAAACATCTGTGTCCCTTACTTCTTGTTACCATCAGCCTTGACGCACAGATCGGGACCCCCTACCCGAGATCCGCCGGTTTTGACACCGACATTGGTGCTTTCATTGAGAGTTCCTCTGTGACGTTGTTGCAAGGCTTGATGGCTCGACTCATCTTCAAGGACGATATTACTTCGGAGGGAGCTCTGGCTGCAGGCCAAACGCTCCGGCTCAGCGGCTTTATCATGGCCGCCCCATCGGCGACGGAGCCGACAATGGCCTCTCGGGTCATCAATCATAACCTTCGGGTCAGTTCAGAACTTGCCGAACAGATGGATCCAAGAGCTCTCCTCCTTTAATGAACTGTTGGATCGCATCGCGGCTCTGGGATTCGCGATGAATTATGAATGGATTGGGCTTAAACCCGACCGAAGGGACATCAGATCCCCACCGGCCACCCATGAGATGGCGATTGTGGAAGAACCACACGCAGATCGTCCCCCAACTTTGAGGATGAATTATGTTTGGATCGTCGAACTCTTTGAGCCGAAAATATGCTCAGAGGACAACTTGCCCTAGGTCCCGGACATAGAATCGGGCATTGGGCCAAAGGAATTGGGTAACACTCCGGATTCCGAGTTGCTGGGCTTGGAACCGCCCGCACCCTTGGGCGTTAGATCGTATCATAATCCGGATTCTGCTAACAATACCTATTTGGACTTAAGTTGTCTCTCCCGCATCAGGAAAGAGCCCCAGAAGACGGCGCATCATTACTGGGCCAGATTCCTCCTTGCGCTTAACAAGGTTAAGGACTGCCGCGAGGAGAACATGGTCTCACTCTTCTGCAAATACTTCACGGACGAAGAGCTCCTTAATGCTTTAGCCGCCGCGAAATAATATGTTTCGCGGACTTTGCAGTCATAGTACGTAAGTACTGTGCGATGGAGAGCGCTTGGAAGACCCAAACAGAATTTTGGGACAGTACCACTCTCACCAAGACCTTTGTCCGAACCAAATGAACGAACTCTCGTAGGACTTCCGATCCTATCCCCAAGAAACTGAAGCCCACCCCAGGGTGGGGATCCGTATTGGAAGGATGGCTCGACAGGCCATGTAAGCTCCACGGTACGCTGGATACAATGCCAACTCATAGCCTTAGGGCATGTTGGATACTCCGTCAGGTGGCAAAAAGCGGCGAGGATCTTCTTGCGAGCCATAAAGCGGAACAATATCCTGCCCGCGGACACAATACGGTGCTAACAGTCTTCGAGACTTTCACCTCGAACAACAGGCGCAAGCGGGCTCACCGAAGCTCTGCAGAAATTTGCTGTGTGGCAAAGATAAACCCCTGGAGCGACACGGCTATAAATTTCAATGCCAGTGACGAACCTCGATTCCAGACTGTCCGGGCACCGGCCGCTTTGGTCCTTAGCCCAGTCGTGGACGGCTTCCGGCTCACCAAAGTACTCATGGACGGCAGAAGCGGGTTAAACTTGATATATGAAAAAACGCTCAACAAAATGGGGATGGATAGAGGCCGCATTGAGCAAAGCGGCACCACCTTCAGGGGAATCATCCCTACTCGGGAAGCACGGTGCGCGCGAAAAATCACACTTGATGTGGTGTTCGGCACCCCGGAGAATTATAGGTCCGAAGAAATCACATTCCAAGTGGCTCCTTTCAGCAGTGGATACCATGCCCTTCTAGGGCGGGACGCGTTTACGAGCTTTCAAGCTGTACCCCATTACGGGGACATGAAGCTTAAAATGCCCGGGCCCAACGGAATCATCACTCTAGCCAGCGATCCGGATGTCGCGCTCCGCGCCGAAAACAAAACCGCAGCACTAGCCTTGGAAGCATTATCTGAAGCCCTAGCAGCCAAGGAATTAACAACACTGCGGGCCACCGTGGACAGGGACGGCGTGATACTCGATAAACGACCCAAGTCCACCTCATTTAAACCTGCAGACGAGATAGTCAAATTCCAGGTCCACCCAACGGATCCCACGAAGACAGCATCCATCGAAACACAATTGAGCCCCGTGATGGACACCGCACTACGAGATTTCTGACGCGAGAATTGGGAAATTTTCGCCTGGCACCCTTCAGACATGCCACGCATCCCACGCCGGCTGGCCGAACACAGCCTCAATATTCTAAAGGGATACAAACCGGTCAAACAGACCCTAAGGCAGTTTTCAGAACCCAAACGGCAAGCCATGGGGGAAGAGCTAGCCAAACTGCTTGAGGCCGGATTCATCAGAGATATTAAACATCCGGATTGGCTGGCGAATTTGGTAATGGTTCCAAAAAAGGACAAATCCTGACGCCTATGCGTCGACTTCAAAGACCTCAACAAGGCTTGCCCTAAGGATCCCTTTCCCCTCCCTCGCACCGATCAAATCATCCATGCCACAGCTGGACACGACTCGCTATGTTTTCTTGACGTATACTCTGGATACCATCAAATAAAGATGGCAGAGTCTGACCAAGCTGCAACAGCTTTTATAACGCCATATGGCCCTTTTTGCTTCAACACTATGCCCTTCGGGCTCAAGAATGCCGGCGCAACTTATCAACGCATGATTCAAACATGTCTGGAGAAACAAATCGGCAAAACAGTGGAAGCATACGTGGACGACATTGTCATGAAAACCAGACACGTCGAAACCCTGATAGATGACTTGAGGCTCACATTCGATAACCTCCGGGCATACGACATCAAGTTGAATCCGGAAAAATGTGTTTTCGGTGTCCCTTTGGGGAAGCTCCTAGGCTTCATTGATATCATGCTTAGGAGAAGAAGATCCAAGTTTAAGAGAATTAACATCAAGCGAAAGTCTATCAATGTTCCTAGCCCAATCATCAACTTTGACCAATTTTTATTCAAGAAAAGCATTAAAATTCTTTTGAGAAATCATAAATTCTTTCACACTATTCTCAAAATCAGAGGGCATCTTATTAAAATTACCATAAGAATTATTGTAGGAATTTCCATAATTATTAGAGGGATTACTCGGGAACGGTCTAGCATTAAAATTTCCTCTATAGGCATTGTTTCCAAAACTATTCCTACCAACAAAATTCACATTCATAGATTCATTATTATTCTCAATCAAGGAAGACAAAGGCATATCATTGGGATTAAGAGGAGTATTTTTAGTAGCAAACATCTTCATAAGTTCATCCATCTTTCCACTCAAAACATTGATTTCTTCTATAGCATGCACTTTTTTACTAGAAGATCTTTCGGTGTGCCATTGAGAATAATTATCCATAATATTATCAAGCAATTTTGTAGCATCTCCTAATGTGATTTCCATAAAGGTGCCTCCCGCGGCCGAATCTAAGAGATTTCTAGAAGCAAAGTTCAAACCGGCATAAAATTTTTGTATGATCATCCATAAATTCAAACCATGAGTAGGGCAATTGCGAAGCATCAAGTTCATTCTTTCCCAAGATTGGGCAACATGCTCATGATCAAGTTGTTTAAAATTCATAATATCGTTCCTAAGAGTGATGATCTTAGCGGGAGGAAAATATTTAGAGATAAAATCATCTTTGCACTTGTTCCAAGAATCAATACTATTTTTAGGCAAAGACGAAAACCAAACTTTAGCACGATCTCTAAGTGAAAATGGAAAAAACTTCAATTTAACAATATCATTATCCGTATCTTTCTTCTTTTGCATATCACACAAATCAACAAAATTGTTTAGATGCATAGCGGCATCTTCACTAGGAAGCCCGGCAAATTGATCTTTCATAACAAGATTTAGCAAAGCGGTATTGGTTTCACAAGACTCAACATCATTAAGAGGAGCAACCGGAGTACTATGGAAATCATTATTATTGGTATTCGAGAAGTCACACAAGTTGGTATTATCTTGTGCCATGGCAACAAGTAATCCAATACACAAGCAAACAGATAAACGGCAAGCGAAAAGAGAGGAGGAGATTGGGAAAGAGAGGGCGAATAAAACGGCAAGGGTGAAGTGGGGGAGAGGAAAACGAGAGGCAAATGGCAAATAATGGAAATGCGAGGGAGATGGGTTTGTGATGGATACTTGGTATGTCTTGACTTGAGCGAAGACCTCCCCAGCATCGGCGCCAGAAATCCTTCTTGCTACGTCTTGAGCTTGCGTTGGTTTTCCTCGAAGAGGAGAGGGTGATGCAGCAAAGTGTAGTGTAAGTATTTCCCTTAGTTTGAGAACCAAGGTATCAATCCAGTAGGAGGTTCCTCAAAAGTCCCACGCACCTACACAAACAAACTGAGAACTCGCAACCAACGCAATAAAGGGGTTGTCAATCCCTTCACGGCACTTGCGAAAGTGAGATCTAATAAATATAGTATGATAAGATAAATATTTTCTGGTATTTTATAATATAGATGCAAAAAGTAAAGATGCAAATAAAGTACATGGAAAGCAAATATGATAAGAGATAGACCCGGGGGCCATAGGTTTCACTAGAGGCTTCTCTCAAGATAGCGTAAGTATTACGGTGGGTGAACAAATTACTATCGGGCAATTGATAGAAAAGCGCACAGTTATGAGATTATCTAGGCATGATCATGTATATAGGCATCACGTTCATGACAAGTAGACCAACTCCTGCCTTCATCTACTACTATTACTCCACACATCGACCGCTATCCAGCATGCATCTAGAGTATTAAGTTCATAAGAACAGAGCAACGCATTAAGCAAGATGACATGATGTAGAGGGATAAACACATGCAACATGATATAAACCCCATCTTGTTATCCTCGATGGCAACAATATATTACGTATCTTGCAACCCTTTCTGTCACTGGGTAAGAACATCGCAAGATTGAACCCAAAGCTAAGCACTTCTCCCATGGCAAGAAGAACCAATCTAGTAGGCCAAACCAAACTGATAATTCGAAGAGACTTGCAAAGATAACTCAATCATACATAAAAGAATTCAGAGAAGATTCAAATATTATTCATAGATAAAGTTGATCATAAACCCACAATTCATCAGATCTCGACAAACACACCACAAAAAGAGTTTACATCGAATAGATCTCCACAAGAGAGGGGGAGAACATTGAATTGAGATCCAAAAAGAGAGAAGAAGCCATCTAGCTAATAACTATGGACCCATAGGTCTGTGGTAAACTACTCACAACTCATCGGAGGGGCAAGGACGTTGATGTAGAGGCCCTCCGTGGTTGCTTCCCCCTCCGGCAGACTGCTGGCAAGGGCTCCAAGATGGGATCTCGCAGATACAGAAGGTTACGGCGGTGGAAATTGTGTTTCGTGGTGCTCCTGGATGTTTTCGGGGTACGTAGGTATATATAGGAGGAAGAAGTACGTCGGTGGACGCCCGAGGGGCCCATGAGACACGGGGGCGCGCCCTATAGGGGGGAGCGAGCCCTCCTATCTCGTGAGGCCCTCGGAGCTTTCTTGAGTTGCACTCCAGGCTCTCCAGATCAGATTTGTTCCAAAAATAATGCTCCCGAAGGTTTCATTCCGTTTGGACTCCGTTTGATATTCCTTTTCTTTGAAATACTGAAATAGGCAAAAAAAACAGCAATATGGGCTGGGCCTCCGGTTAGTAGGTTAGTCCCGAAAATGATATAAATGTGTAAAATAAAGCCCATAAACATCCAAAAGAGGTAATATAATAGCATGGAATAATCAAAAATTATAGATACGTTGGAGACGTATCAGTATGATTTCTGGATCGATTACCTTCTGAGAGATTGTATTGAGGAATGCACATAGCTTCACAGTGGCTAATTGAACGTTTTTCGGTAGAAGCCCCCTCAATGCAACCGGAAGCAGTTGTGTCATAATCACATGGCAGTCATGAGACATTAGGTTCTGGAACTTTTTCTCTGCCATATTTATTATTCCCTTTATATTCGACGGGAAGTCAGACGGTACCTTCATACTGAGCAAGCATTTAAAGAAGATTTCCTTCTCTTCTTTGGTAAGAGCGTACCTGGCCTTACCCTGATGTATGTAGTCTTTTACGTGCATACCTTGCTGGTCCTCCCATGCCTCTGGTCTATCTTTTGTCTTCCCATACACGCCCAAGAAGCCAAGCAGGGTCACGCACAGATTCTTCATCATGTGCATCACGTCGATTGCGAAGCGGACCTCTAGGTCTTTCCAATATGGCAGGTCCCAAAATATAGATTTCTTCTTCCACATGGGTACGCATCCGTCAGCATCCTTTGGGATAGGTTGTCCGCCAGGACCCTTTCCAAAGATTACCTTCAAATCCTTGACCATATCATGTACATCAGCACCAGTAGGGTGGCGAGGCTTCGTCCGGTGATCCGTTCACCTTTGAAATGCTTGCCTTTCTTTATTATGGGATGCCTGCTCGGAAGAAATCGACGATGTCCCATGTACACATTCTTCCTACAACTATCCAAATATATACTGTCGGTATCATCCAAACAGTGCGTGCATCCGTGGTATCCCTTGTTTGTCTGTCCTGAAAGGTTACTGAGAGCAGGACAATCATTGATGGTCACGAACAGCAATGCCTTTAGGTCAAATTCTTCCTGTTTGTGCTCATACCACACACGTACACCTTTTCATCCCACAACTGTAATAGTTCTTCAACTAATGGCCTTATGTACACATCAATGTCGTTGCCGGGTTGCTTAGGGCCTTGGATGAGCACTGGCATCATAATGAACTTCCGCTTCATGCACAACCAAGGAGGAAGGTTATACAAACATAGAGTCACAGGCCACGTGCTATGGTTGCTGGTCTGCTCCCCAAAAGGATTAATGTCATCTGCGCTTAGACTAAACCATACGTTCCTTGGGTCACCTGCAAACTACTCCATGTACTTTCTCTCGATTTTTCTCCACTGCGTCCCGCCAGCGGGTACTCTCAACTTTCCATCTTTCTTACGGTCTTCTCCGTGCCATCACATCGCCTTCGCATGCTCTTTGTTTTGGAACAAACGTTTCAACCGTGGTATTATAGGAGCATACCACATCACCTTGGCAGGAATCTTCTTCCTGGGGCGCTCGCCCTCGACATCACCAGGGTCATCGGCAACTGATCTTATAACGCAATGCACCGCATACCGGGCAAGCGTTCAAATCCTCGTACTCACCGCGGTAGAGGATGCAGTCATTAGGGCATGCATGTATCTTCTGCACCTCTAACCCTAAAGGGCATGCAACCTTCTTTGCTTCATACGTACTTACAGGCAATTCGTTGTCCTTTGGAAGCATATTCTTTATCATTACCAGCAACTTTCCAAATCCCTTGTCAGAAACACCATTCGCTGCCTTCCATTGCAGCAATTCCAGTGTGGTGCCCAACTTTTTTTGTCAGCTTCGCAATTCGGGTACAACAATTTCTTGTGATCCTCTAACATTCTCTGCAACTTCTTCTTCTCCAAATCACTTGCGTAGTTTCTCTTTGCATCAGCAATGGCCCGACCTAGATCATCAGCGGGCTCATCTAATGCCTCTTCGTCAGCTTCTTCCTGCATTGCAGGCTCAGCTTCTTCCCCCATTGTTGTATCATCGTATTCAGGAACCCATGGCCAGGATAGCTGTCGTCGTCCTCTTCTTCTTCATTGTCTTCCATCATAACCCCTCTTTCTCCGTGCTTGGTCCAAACATTATAGTGGGGCATGAAACCGGACTCAAATAGGTGGACGTGAATGGTTCTTGACGTAGAGTAATTGTGATATTCTTACAGCTAGCACATGGACAAGGCATAAAACCATCGGCCCGCTTGTTTGCCTCAGCGGCAAGCAGAAAAGTATGCACGCCATTAATGAACTCAGGAGAGCATCAGTCATCATACATCCATTGTCGGCTCATCTTCCTTACACAACACCGAAAAGACCAAATTAATACAAGTTCATACATATATATAGTTCATACAACACTTAAATGCAACAAACAAATAACTCTCTAGCTAAAGCATTTAAATGCAACAACAAATGCAATGAAGATTACAACTAAGGTAACAATTGATCCAACAACATAATGATACCAAGCCTCACTATCAATGACATATTTTCCAATCTTTCTAATCTTCAAGCGCATTTTCTCCATCTTGATCTTGTGATCATCGATGACATCGGCAACATGCAACTCCAATTCCATCTTCTCCCCCTCAATTCTTTTCAATTTTTCTTTCAAATACTCATTTTCTCTTTGAACTAAATTTAACCTCTCGACAATAGGGTTGGTTGGAATTTCCGGTTCACATGCCTCCTAGATAGAAATATCTATGTCAACTTGATGGGCATAACTTTTCATAAACACGATATGCAACAACTAGTTTTAAAAGAGAATATACCACATCCAAATCATAACAAGGACGAGGGCCGACAAGGACGGATATCAAAACCATGGCACTATGTATAACATACAATGTACGGGTAAGATAATTATACGAGTAACTATATATCCAAATCACACAAACATCAATTTGGTAATGTAAAACATTCATGAACAAGAGCCTCACCACAAGGTGGTGCCGGCGACGGGACGGTGCGGGTGATCGACGGTGGTTACGACGGAGATTTAGAAGGCACTAAGTAAACCACACCTACATATGCAAACTAAGTGTTATTTTGACCTCAAATTGCATATAAATCAAATACTAGCACATATAATTCCTCCCAAATTACTAAACTCACAAATTAATCACTATACAAAGCATTGCTAGAGCTAATCTAGCAATGAGAGATGAAAGGACAAAGTTGCTAACCTTTGTGATCATTTGAATGGATGGGGGCCTTCAAATCTTGACAAATCTTGGGCAAAATGTGTGATGAGCTCGAGGAAGAGGGGAAGAACGGAGAAGGAGAGGGGAAAGGGGAAGAACAGAGCGAGCTGGGGTGGACGAAGGGTTTATGTAGGACGACCTGTAGTACCGGTTCGTAACACAAACCGGTGCTAAAGGTGCTGGAGGGGCCCAGACTGACAACACCCTGCCACCACTCACTTTAGTACCGGTTCGTGGCACGAACTAGTGCTAAAGGTTCGCCACGAACAGGTACTAATGAGAGCGGTCGGCTAGCCCTTGGAACCGGCACTGATGGACACATTAGTGCCGGCTCAAAATCAAACCGGCACTAATGTGCTTCACATTTGACCCTTTTTCTACTAGTGAATACTGGTGCAATTGCCTTGGCAAAGGAATCCAGATTTCACAAGAGAACCAAGCACATCAAGAAACGCTTCAATTCCATGCGGGACCAAGTCCAGGTGGGAGACATAGAGATTTGCAAGATACATATGGATCTGAATGTTGCAGACCCATTGACTAAGCTTCTTCCACGAGCAAAACATGATCAGCACCAAGGCTCCATGGTGTTAGAATCATTACTGTGTAATCTAGATTATTGACTCTAGTTCAAGTGGGAGACTGAAGGAAATATGACCTAGAGGCAATAATAAAATTATTATTTATTTCCTTATATCATGATAAATGTTTATTATTCATGCTAGAATTATATTAACCGGAAACATAATACATGTGTGAATATATAGACAAACATAGTGTCACTAGTATGCCTCTACTTGACTAGCTCGTTGATCAAAGATGGTTGTGTTTCCTAACCATAGACATGAGTTGTCATTTGATTAACGCGATCACATCATTAGGAGAATGATGTGATTGACTTGACCCATTCCGTTAGCTTAGCACTTGATCGTTTAGTATGTTGCTATTGCTTTCTTCATGACTTATACATGTTCCTATGACTTTGAGATTATGCAACTCCCGTTTACCGGAGGAACACTTTGTGTGCTACCAAACGTCACAACATAACTGGGTGATTATAAAGGAGCTCTACAGGTGTCTCCGAAGGTACTTGTTGAGTTGTCGTATTTTGAGATTAGGAACTGTCACTCCGATTGTCGGAGAGGTATCTATGGGCCCTCTCAGTAATACTCATCACTATAAGCCTTGCAAGCATTGTGACTAATAAGTTAGTTGCGGGATGAAGTATTACGAAATGAGTAAAGAGACTGGCCGGTAACGAGATTGAACTAGGTATGAAAATACCGACGATCGAATCTCGGGCAAGTAACATACCGATGACAAAGGGGAACAACGTTATGTTGTTATGCGGTTCGATCGATAAATATCTCGGTAGAATATGTAGGAGCCAATATGGGCATCCAGGTTCCGCTATTGGTTATTGACCCGAGAAGTGTCTCGGTCATGTCTACATAGTTCTCTGAACCCGTAGGGTCCGCATGCTTAATGTTCGTTGACGATATACTATTATACTGAGTTTGTATGTTGATGACCCGAATGTTGTTCGGAGTCCCGGATATGATCACGGACATGAAAAGGAACTCCGAAATGGTTCGGAGATAAAGATTGATATATGGGATAATAGTGTTTGGTCTCCGGAAGCGTTCCGGAATTCACCGGAAGGGGTTCCGGGTGTTTCCCGAAATGTTTGGGTACGAGAACACTCTATTTGGGCCAAAGGGGAAAGCCCACAAGGTTTTTGGAAGCGCAAAAGGAAGTTTTGCGGGGTCCAGGGGCTAGAGGCCAGGGTCCCTGACGTCTGGGTCCAGACGCTGGGAACCCTGGTGTCTGGCCCCGGAGTCCGAGAAGGACTGTTGCCTTCCAGAGAAGGATGTTTCGACCCCAAGACTCAACATATAAATAGAGGGGCAGGGCTAGCACCAAAGACACCATTAAAAAACACCAAGCGTGTGCCGGCAACCCTGGCCCTCTACTTTATCGTCCGTCATAGTTTCCGTAGTGCTTAGGCGAGCCCTGCGGAGATTGTTCTTCACCAACACTGTCATCACGCCGTCGTGATGTCGGACTCATCTACTACTTATTGCCCGTCTTCTTGCTGGATCATGCACCGAAATCGCGTAGAGTCATAACTTGTCAATCAGAAGCACCATGAAACGTCCGTGGCTGAAACGTCTTGGAGGTGCCGTACGTTCGGTACTTGATCGGGGTGGATCGTGAAGGTGTACGACTACATCAACCGCGTTGATAAATGCTTCCGCTTAGTGATCTTCAAGGGTATGAAGATACACTCCTCCTCTCGTTGCTATACATCACCATGATCTTGCGTGTGCGTAGGAAAATTTTGAAATTACTACGTTCCCCAGCAGGTTGGTGCAAGATCTTGATCAGGAATCCTATGAAAGTACGATAATTTCCCTGGGTGATCTTTTTGTTTTTGCAAATAAATTTCCCCGAGAGGTCTAACAAATTGGATTTCCTGTGAAGATTTCTTTTGTATATTCTACGAGGGAGAAATTGGATCAAACTCTGCCTAGTGATTGCCCGGGCTGAACTAGGGAAAAGGTGTAATATTCTGAAATAGAGAAGTCATTTCTTTAAAATAGTTAGTGATATTACCCCTCATAGAAAACTTAGTGGTATTCTAGTGCTTTTCCAGTTAATTAATTATACATTTTAACCATTATTCTTGAGGGGGAACTTTTTTAATGGCAGCATAAAGGCTCACACTGAAAAATTAGATGATGTACAAAACCCGAACACACCGAGTTCAATGTCATAGAATACAAAAAGAATTAATGATGTCTCACCACATTCGAAGATGTACAAAACGCAAGCACTCCAGGTTCAAAGCATACATTGGTAAAGAAAAAAAATGGAAAAACATGGAAACAATTACAGGGTGTAGCAACGTCACTCATGTGACTTCACTGTAAACTCCTTCGCAGGCATGGAGAGCCAATCTCACGGTGGACATGTGGTACCAAGCCAGCCAAGCTATGTGACTATGCACCACATGTTTGTGCATTGTCTTTCACACAAAAATTTTTAATAAGATGACTGAAAGGCTACACCGTAAGTGCATCGACCCAAAACATGTCGCCACTACCCCCACTAGGCCACGCATATACGTTCTAAATGTATCTCTAATTTATGAACTCATTATGCTATTTTAAACATTTATGCATTGATTAATATCTTATTGGACCAACATATTAGTAAATGTCAAAAAGGCTAGTGGCATATCTTATATTTACAGTAATAACTTTCTTTTATTTTACTGTAGCTTATCATAATGTAATTTAAATTTTTGCCAAAGATTGCCTTTTTCTAGCTTTAAATACTGGTGTTTCATAATTATTGTATGAGAAGTGTGATTGATAATACTCTTCATCTCATTTCAAATCGGGAAAACAGCAGTAGAATGCTTTGTGAGGAAACAACACATTGACATTATTACCAAGGGATGAGTTAATTAAAGAGCACTTCCAGAATTTTGTAGCAGCAGAGTAGAGTACAACTAGTAAATTTCAGCCCTGGAAGGGTCACCAACCGTGGCCAGACGACATACTAACTTCTTTTAATATAGTTCATAAAAGGATCAACAATTTCTTCACTTGCTCAACTGTTTTTTTTTTAGAAAAACCATTAGCAGAAAAAAAAACATGTAGGGTATCCACCCCAAAGCCAGAAAGTAACCAAGTTTGGTGACCCTGCCACATGATATTTATTTTGCGCATGTGGACATGTTTATGTTGCTCATGCCTTAATCATCATTGATGATGAAGACTTCCCCATGCCTCCTGGTCCTATGAAAAAACATCCATTTGAGCTTCTCGAAATAATATATTATGATTGATTCACCGAGAAGATCAGAAGAACTGATTTAGATTTTGACCTCCAAGTACCATACGATGGCTTTGAATAAGATGTTAGGTGGTTGCATGTGTAGCCCCTGTCGGGAGGGGGATATAGGTGTAGGTGTGTGCTTGGGTGGGGGAAGGGGGTGAATGGGATCGAGTGTTAGGACATCGCTTCATGTTTTTAGGGGAGGACATTGCTTTATATGATGGGGACGAACCATTGGGTTAGAATACTGTTATGGTATTGTGCCTTTGCTGCCACATGAAGGTTATTTTCAAAAAATCCTATTTGTGATGCATAGCTATATATAGTACGTACACATTATAAAAAAGCGAAAGCACTAACCATATCTATCTACCACAAGTGAATGTAAAAAGATGCCAACAGAAAACGCCCCTTTGTGGCTATTCTCTTGTAACTAACTCAGCATCTCTCATATTTCTTAAACTTGTGTTATTTTCATCTTCAGTGCATACATGACGTCATCACCCTCCAGAAAAAACACAACCAATATGGTGTCAGAAGCACATGTGCCACTTGTCATGGAATATAAAAGGGAAAGCACATGGTTATAAAGATTTGTATTCGAGACTTCGTAGGAAATTCTGCTTTCTTCGAATGGATATCAGGGTCAACCTTTCTATGGACAAACTTAGTATTCCAAGCAGTAGATGAGGCGCCAAAAAATGATGTTCTCTGCCCTTGTAAAATATTGTGGTTTGAGTGCTTCAGAATGGCTGTAGATGAGAACAACCAGTGTACACACTTATTGTACAAAAGTTTGATTCAGGTATCAGCGACGGTGAACGCTAAACACACAGAGAAGCCTGGAATACCAAGAGCAGAGATGTGGACTCATATAAGTTTCACAATGCTTCTTTTCACTTGATTATATGATACAAGAAGAAATCAGCCACAGCTAAACTGCCAGAAACTACAGAAGAAGACTGGTAAAAGCTTTGCTGGAGCTAGAACATGTGCCGCACATCCACGGACAAATTCGTGGAAGCTCTGATCAAAATCCACAGACCCCTATTCCAGGTGCCTTTTTCAGTCTCAGCAGATGAGAAGACGGATCAAAATGCAAAGAGAAAGAGAAAACAGAGGAAAAAACAGAGCTACCGGGCAGAAGCAGAGGGTGTGTAAGTTCAGGGCGAGGGAGGGGGTTGATGAACTGCCACGCTAGCTTTTTTTTAGACAAACTACCAAACTAGTAATCTGCCTTGCTAGTACCTGCCTAGAGCCGGGTAATCCATGGCAGCAGGTTCTTGGACATGGAGGCGCCCGGTGTAGGCGTCCTCGCCGACCTTGTTTTGCCACGTGGGAAGCTTCGGCGCCTCGAGGTCGGCCTTGTGTTGCGGGTAGGCGGCGTAACCGCCGCGGCCACCGGCGCCGTCGTCGTAGGCCTTGTGCCCGGCCTCGTCGACTGCGGCGGCGCGGCTGGTTGTGGTACGCCACCTGCAGCGCCGCTTTGTGGTCAGCGGCGCCACCGTTGTAGGCGCTCCCGTGGTTCCCTCTGCGTTCGCGGCCACGAAGGCCACCGCTGTGCTCGTTGTTGCGATTGGGGCCGCTCGCCGCCGTAGTCGTCCGTCCTTCCCGCCGCCAAAACAGGAGCCGAACTCGAAGCACATTCTCAGGCCACTGAGGAGGCGAGGAGACGGGAGGCTACTGGCTGGATTACTGGACTAGTGTTATTGTTGATGCTCCGAAATGACAGTGCAGGGAGTGGGTTTATATATAATCTGGATCTCGTGTGGTGGGACGCAACGTGTATGCGAGGTCTTGGAAAACCGAGTAATCCTGTTCGCACTTCACAAGTCGATCTTCACAAGTGGTAGTGTTGGTGGTTATGTCGGGTCGTGCTCCCCCAACCCAAGTCAACCACCTTGCGAATCTAGGGATCAGAGGGAAGGCACCCCGCGAGAGATGAGCGTGTGGGGGGCTACGAGAGCGATGACTCGTGGGCGGGCGGCGGCAGCATCGACGATCGATCCCGAGGCAGGCAAGATGCCGCGGACCAGTACTGTTTGGGCGGAGGCTGGTTGGTCTTGTTGTTAGAAGTATAATTATGTTTAAGTTAGAGATTAGGAGTTAGAGATAGGATTGGTTTAAACCATGTACGACTTGTCTCCTACTCTAAGTCTGTTTTACATATTGTACTCTATATATATCCCACACCTGGGTCTGATCAATACAACAACAGAATTATTAGTCATCCTATAATTTCTACATGGTATAAGAGCCATTAGACCAACGTCGCTAGATCCTTGGTCCTTCCACCACTTTCGCAGCGCGCCGCCCTCGGGGAGATCAATCTCCTCTCCCCGGGGGCGCGGCACCCGATCAATCAAAAGATTAGATCGGTCACGTAGTTTTAGATTCAATTTTCGAGTTCAGAATCAATAGATCAATTCTTAGCTACATTCGATCAATTCCTTTTAGCCGCAAAATAAAAACTCTAAATCTACCCTCAAAATTCCGGTGAAAATCAAGCTTTGATTGGTGTACACGATGGTAGGGCACGTTGTCGACCGTTGGGGGACGCAGTCACCGATAGACTGCGGCTTACCAGGCTGCGGCTTCTCAGGCGGAGACGGCGCACCGGCCAGCAGCAGGGATCAAGATCACTCCCGTTTGGATCACGGGAGGGTGGACTCTCGCACGCGGATCTCCGGGCCAACACCTCCAGTACGCCGGCTCGACATGTCTGCAGCTCCATCAACCCGCATGACCTCCAGGGACGGCCCCGCACGCACACGCGCCCTCAAGCGGCAGCAGTTCCAGGTACAGGACGAGTCACTCCCAGTAATTCATCACGCAGATGCACCATCAAGCTTCACATACATGCAGGGCACGACCAAGTGTGTGCTGATGGATATGAGCATGCTACGATCGAGCTCCAACCAGATAGCATCGGCATCGAGCTTCTTCGGGACCCGGCTCCATGCGTCTTCAGCTTCATCGACCCGTTGCAATGTCCAGCATCAGCATCTCACGCACGCAGCGTCAATCAGCAGCAGTTCCTGCGGCACATCTACTCCAACACGGAGGGGTGCAGCTAGCCGAACACATTTACACCGAGCCGACCTGCTGTAACTGCATCGACATCTACACTAATCTGACACATCGATCCACACCGAGTGATCTGTATCAATATTCGACGATCCGAGCCGAACTACATCAACTTGTATGACTACGCCGGGCTATGAGCCAACATACTTCTTCAGCACGGCACGACATCGATACTTTGTCGCCGCGGAGGGATGCCTTACAGCGATGCAACAGCGTTGACATGCCGCTGCAACGTCAACGCCGATACTTCATCGCTAACATCTTCATCAACACACCGCCGCCGCCTCGTCCACAAGATGGGCACCTAGAGTCCTCTGACAGACTTTTCTGCAAGATGCGACCTCGACGACGGCAATGACCGCGTCACGACGACGGCATTGACCGCGTCATCCACGACGGCATGACTGCATCAATACGGCATCACTACAGTGACGACCCCACACGGCCACATGGTTCTGGCAAAACCGATGTGTGCTCGATGGGCTTCCTTCGATCTTGGCAAAACCGGCGGACTCATCGCCGACGGCACCCTGTGACATCCGCAAGGTGCATCGTCCACGTCTGAAGCCCCGTCATAGCGCATTTTTTTGCGCCTCCGGCTTTGTGCGGCTTCATCGTCCACGACGACCACACCATCGATCATGACTACCTCGACCACGGCTACATCACTATGACCGGCTACCACGACATCGACCACACGGCTATGTCTACAGCAACTCATCGGCAACAACTCCAGTCAACAGCGTCCGTGTAGTCGTCCACGCCACTCCCGTTGTGACTGCGGGAGGGAATACAGGAGTAGGCAGGAAGGCACCAGAAGAGGACGCAGTCACCCGCCCTAGGTGCCAACCCATCAGAGAAGGGCAAGACTTCAAATTCAGTCGTACTCGTCCGCTTCACTCTCGCTACGACAGAGGGGGAATGTTAGAAGTATAATTATGTTTAAGTTAGAGATTAGGAGCTAGAGATAGGATTGGTTTAAACCATGTACGACTTGTCCCCTACTCCAAGTCTCTCTCACATATTGTACTCTATATATATCCCACACCTAGGTCAGATCAATACAACAACAGAATTATTAGCCATCCTATAATTTCTACATATTGAATTCATGCTCCAGCCAACTCATCCAAAAGTCCGAACTGATGAAGGGAGGCGGGCAATATATTTCAACACTCCCCCTCACGTCTAGGCATTTTATTCCTTAGACGTGGGATCGATGTAGGCCACAGAATCGTTTATTTAATACTGCGTTGGCAGGGTCTTGAAATCAAGACCTCTTGGCTCTGATACCATATTAAATTCATGCTTCAGTCAACTCATCCAAAAGTCCGAACTGATGGAGGAAGACGGGCAATATATTTCAACACTTGTTGGGTTCTGTCCTAGGCTTGCTGCCCTGTGATACTGCCTCCATGTTCATCGATGCTCACTGACTCCCGGAACGCGTAGAATTTTTTTCCAAACATTGTCGTCTGCTGGGTGCTGTCGAAGCAAACAATCGAAATGTCAAAAAGAAGAATTCATGTTTTTGCGTTGCTTATGATTCAAATACAGGGTTTGGTCGACAGATTGTCATTGCCGCACAGGCCACGGATGTTAGGATTTATATTTGCGATTAGTTCACAACAGAAAACGGGAAGAAAATATATATTATATGTATTTTTAGGGTAATCTCTTTTAAAAAGGCGGTTTGCCTATGCATTGAATGATACAGAGAGCCATATATTTTTATTAGTCAAAATCAAAGAGCCGAACAAAGTCGGCCTTTGAGAAAAATCGAAGGCCCATGCCGACTAAAAGATAAAAGATAAAAAGATAAAAAAATCACAAAATACACAACTCCTAGGCTAAGCCTTCAAGAAGGAATCGCCACACGTGCGCTCATGATGATGAGTCCAACCCAACATCAATCTCGGGATTTTCAATCCCAAAGCCAAGTTTCGATCCACCACCTTCAACATGGGCACGACACAAGCGTGCGTCGACATACCTAATCAGAGATATGATGTTTCGAGTGGAGTGCACATGTTCGTCCTTTAAGTTGTCTTTACTGTCAACACTTGTCCATCTACCAACACCTCGCTAGTCGGATATTGAAGGAAGAGAAAATCGAAGACAAAGACGTCCCATACCGCCTCGCCTTCATTCACTAGTCATTGTCGCATCACTTCCGATCTAGCAACAACAACCAAAAACATGACACTGCCACAATGTAATACCGACCAACAACAGGCATGACTCGACGAGTCCGCATGAGACGTCATGCAACTTCACCTGCCGGTGACAAGCATGACTTGACACCTCTGAAAGAGATGCATGTGCCACACGCCGAGCCGCATCGAATCGGGTCCATTGGTGGAGGGGACGCCCCATATCGCAGCGAGCTTCAAAGAGTCATCACTACCTCAAAACCAACCCTCTGCGTCGCACACGACCATGAAGGCCGCCGTTGTTGAAGAAACAGGACCGCCGTCCCCCAATGTCGAACTCCATCGCCATCGGATGAAGTCATATCGAGTAGATTGCGACCAGATCAGCTGCCGCTTGACCTGCCACTGCGCTGCCATGTAGCAACCACAGGCATTCACCACCATCATATTGTAATCCACTGTCAGCCTGCTCCGTAGGTCCTTCAGCCGAAGAACCGAGCCGCAACGGCATCGAGACCGTCATCGGGCTAGCACCGGCTGCCCTCACAATTGCGACGGTGTGGCTACCTGAATTATATTATCCCATCTCCGAATGGGATGATATCTATATGTAAATTATTTATGTTTTATAGGGGATTTTCTCATTATTCTAACCAACAAAAATTTGTTCATTTTCTTTATTATGTCCGGGGAAAAATATAATGGATTTTCTAAAGTCCTAAAAAAATTATTACCAAAATCTAAAATAATGATATCTTATAATACATGACTCTAAAAATGTTGATTTCAGTTGAACAATCCCGTGCTACCACCTCTCAATGGCTGCATCTAGATACCATAAGGTCCCACGCTTCTGCATGTTACAGTATGACCTCATACGGATCCATCTTATAGCGTGGAAAATAACTAACAATATATTATGAAAATTCACTCTGTTAAAAATACAATCATTACGACAATTTCAAAGAGCCGAAAGTAAAGCACAAACACCCATGCAGATGGGTCGTTTAGTTTTAGCCTCAAACCCCCTTGCCTACAGATATATCCTACTATTGGACCGCAATCCAAACCGATTGTTTGTATTCTGTGCTACCACCTCCCACTGGTTCCACCCAGATACCATAAGCTCCTGCGTTTCCGCATGTGTTACAGTAATGACCTCATAACGGATCCATCCTATAGCTTGGAAAATAACTAACAAAATTCTGAAAATTCACTCTTTTAAAAATACAATAATACAATTCCAACCGAAAGTAAAGTACAAACACCCATTTAACTCAAGCCCCCCCCCCCCCAAAAAAAACAATTATGAACATATTATCTATATTGGTGGGCAGAGGTAAGCTGAATGCCACATGAATCATACACCATAAGATAGTAATGGGCAAAAAGTAAGCAAATAATGCATTGTTTCGACTTATCACAGAAACAACATTGTTTACTATGTTACCATCTCCGTTTTGCAAGATTATCTTTAGTAAGAATCACTCCCCTATGAACAAACCACATGAAAGTATTAATCTTGAGTGGTAATTTTGTTTTTCAAATTTGCTTTGAATGGAAGATCAAACAAGAGTTAATTAAATCCATATACATAGATTTCTCACAGAAAACCCCAGAAGGTGTAAACTTACAATGGAATGCATCCGGTTTTTTGTTAGGATGATACATATCAACCTTCATACTAAATGGAGCCACGCAGTTCATTTATCCTCGATAAATGCTCTCCTGAACTGGATATTTGATGAATTTGATCTCAAAACTGTGCTAAGGTAGTCTTGAACGCGTTGGAAAATATTATAAAGAGAGGGGTACCGTATGGATCAAATTAATAACCCGATCACACGAAGTGTATTTATCTTTATGTTTGTAGCATCTATTCCACATGGATTGGTAAGTTATTTATTTTATTTTTTGTAATTTTTGGTAAGGTGTCCAAACTGTGTTTTGTATCATGACTGATGCACTGTTTGCAGTTGAAGGGGATTTTCTCGCAGTCGTTCCGATTGCTTAGTAGGTATGTTTACGAAGACATGGCCGTGTAGACGACCAATGTAAGAATCAAGTTCTATCTGTCTTGATGAAGTCAGTGTCCTGACAGTCCGTGAGCTTCAATGAACATGGAGGATGTATCGCTCCGTATGCAGTGGTGTTACCATGTTACGAAAAAGACTTCCGCCCTGCTTTATATATAAAGCAAACCGCCCAAGAATGAGAGAACACAAAAGTCCACACCACACACACAGATACGAAAATACGAGGGTTCTGTTGAGGGAACAGGTCAACAAGCCCTAATAGCAAAACAAAGAGACGATACACCCCAAGGGGAGCTAATCCGGCTCGTGTGGTGGCGGAGGTAGCGGAGGCGCCAAGCAAAGGGCCATCTGGCGAAGATCGCCGATGAAGGAGCTGATGGTGTCCTGATTCTGAGGGTGGCTAAGCGGCCGCCAGAGCTGCAAGTAACCACAAAGTTTGAAAACCGCATCAGAAGCACGGTGGAGAGGAATACGCTGGATCACAAGGTTATTGCGAACTGTCCATAGGGTCCAAGCTAGGACACCAATCTCAAGCAGCCTAATGTGGCGATTGGACCGGGAGGGGACGCCTGGATCTCGTCGAAGAGATCGAGGAAGTTGGAGGGGCACCAATTCGCACCCACGGCCTCCCGGAAGCAGCTCCAAAGAAACTGGGTTGTAACGCATGTGAAGAAGATGTGATTGGAATCCTCGGATGTCCCACAAAGTGGGCACAGACCATCGCCCGGGCCATTCCATTTGCGGACATCCACGATGATGTATGTGTTTCAACTTCACATGTTTGAGTTGTGTACTTAGTGCAGAGACGAGGCATTAATGGCATGTTTGGTTGGCTGCATAAGAGTATCTCTAGCCGTTCGGCCCTCAGGGCGCATAAAAATCGTCCCCTGGGGGCGAGCAGGCGATTCTTTCGGCGCTGGGGGCAGTTTTGCGCCCAGTCGTCGCCCCCAGCTCGCCCCAGTCGCCGATTTTGGCCCACTTTTGAAGCCCCATTTCGGCAAAAAAGGCCCATATGGGCGAGAATAGGACATATTCGGCGTGATTGGCCGTGGCTCGGCGTTCAATTATCAACATAAATATTTTTTTATCACATATTTCATCACAGAAATTTCAAGTACTTCAACAAAATAGTACAACAACAAATAGTTCAATACAAATTATATAGTACAACAAATAAAAACTCATATTTCATCACATGTCGCGCCCGGTGTCGCCCTTGAGCCTCCATAGGTGCTCTATCAGATCTTGCTGCAGTTGATGATGCACCTGTGGGTCTCGGATCTCCTGGCGCATACTGAGATAGGCAGTCCAGGTTGCCGGTAGCTGGTGATCAATTTGGGCAAGAGGCACTACTAGGAAAAACCTTATACACATAATCTTAGCAGCAGCGCAGCACAAAAGGAAGCGCTACTGCTAATTAGTAGTAGCGCGGGTTTTTAACCCTCGCTACTACTAAGTTGATAGTAGTAGCGCGGGTTTTTAACCCTCGCTACTACTAAGCGGTCTCTACCGTGCCCCCCGACACATGCGATAGTAGTAGCTTGGGGTATAAACCCGCGCTACTACTAAGTTGATAGTAGTAGCGCGGTTTATACCCCTTGCTACTACTAAGTATGAGGTAGGTGAAGTCGCCATATCCTCGGCCGAATCCCCATCTCCTCCCCCAAATCCCTCCTCTCGTCCAGCACTCTCTCCTCTCACTTTCCATACGCTCTCACATGGACCTCTTGCCCATGCACCCATCCTCCTCCATGGCGCCGAAAGAGGCCGCCGCCTCGCGCCACCGGCGTCTAGGAGCTCGCCGGTCTTCCACCGACGTCTAGGAGGCCGCCGCCCCGCGCCACCACACCGGGGCACCTTGCCACCAGTGACTAGCTCCGCTGCTCCCTACATCACCTTCCTCTCTTCCTCGGTTTTCCTTTTCTCTCTCTCCCTCTGGTTTGACTCACCCTCCCATGTCCATGCCCGTGCAGGTCGTTGCCATGGATGACCTGGAGCTATCTGGCATGGTCGAGAAGAGGAGCCCCATGCCGCTGCCTGGCTCTGCCATAGAAACGGGCCCTCTCCAACAGCCACTACTGGATCTGGTCTTCCGTTGTCTGTTCATGCCTCCGGCGACGCCAATCATCGCTAGATCTTACCAGTGCTGCCATTGACAACATGCACGGGATCGAGATTTTTTTGTTTTTGAAAGTAATAGCAGTAGCCGGGGTATAAGACCCGCTACAGCTAATTAGCAGTAGCGATGTTTGCAATGCACGCTACAGCTAACCATGTATAGCAGTAGCGTGTGTCAACACGTGCTACTGCTACAAGTTAGCTGTGGTGCCGCATCAGTAGCGCGGTCACCCGCGCTACTAATACACCCAAAACCCGCGCTGCTGCTAGGCTTTTCCCTAGTAGTGGGACCCTGCCGGTGGTATGGTTCAGTGTCAAACACTAGCTCCTCCTGCTTGCTCTCAATGGTCATGTTGTGCAAGATGACACAGCGGGTCATGATCTCCCACATTTGATCTTTCGACAAGGTCTGAGCGGGGTACCGGACAACAGCAAATCGAGATTGGAGGACACCATATGCCCGCTCGATATCCTTCCTGCAAGCCTCCGGAATCTTCGCAAACCAGGCGCTCTTGCCTCCAGGCACAAGGCTTTTGATGGTCTTGACAAATGTCGACCATCTCGGATAGATGCCATCAGCTAGATAGTACCTCTTGTTGTAGTGCCGCCCATTGATCTCGAAGTTCACCGGAGGAGAATGACCTTCAACAAGCTTGGCAAAGACAGGAGAGCACTACAGCACGTTGATGTCATTGTGAGTTCCTGGCATACCAAAGAAGGAGTGCCAAATCCAGAGGTCCTGTGTGGCCACCGCCTCAAGTACCACACTGCAAACGCCTTTGGCGCCTTTGTACATCCCCTGCCAAGCAAATGGGCAATTCTTCCATTTGCAATGCATGCAGTCGATGCTTCCAAGCATCCCAGGAAATCCTCTTGCTGCATTCTGTGCTAGGATCCGAGTAGTGTCTTCCACATTGGGTGTTCTCAAGTATTACGGTCCAAACACTTCCACCACTGCCCGACATAACTTGTAGAAACACTCTATGTTGGTGAACTCGGCCATGCGCCCATAGTCGTCTTGTGAGTCACCAGGAGCTCCGTATGCAAGCATCCTCATCGCTATCGTGCATTTCTGGATGGAGGTGAATCCAAGTTTGCCAGTGCAATCCATCTTGCATTTGAAGTAGTTGTCGAACTCCCGGATGGAATTCACAATCCTGAGGAAAAGTTTTCTGTTCATCCGATAACGGCGCCGAAATGTTATGTCGTCGTGAAGTGGAGCATCGGCGAAGTAGTCAAAGTAGAGCATGTAGTAGCCTTCGAGATGATGCCGGTTCTTTGCTTTCACCCGGCCCGGCGCCGAGCCACCTCGCCGCGGCTTTTCATTGCTCGCCAGCAGCTGGGCGAGGGCGGCGAGCACCATGAGTTGCTCTTCTTCCTGGAAGTCGGCCTCGGCTTCCTCCTCCAGCAGCACGGCGAGCACTTCCTCGTCATCCGAGTCCATCACCAAGGCAGGCAAATCGCTGAACACCTTGCGCGCCGCGGGCGTGCACCCGCCGCCAAACTGCCCCTCCGCGGCCGGAAAGGGCGGCCGGAAACGCCCAGCTGGTGCCGGAGGGGTTGTCGCGGCAAAACTATGCTTTTTTCCGACGGGGAATGACTATCTACCGGTGAAGAGCGGCGGGGCGGCGAGGGGCGGCGCCCGGGTATACCTACTTGCGGCCAAGAGCGCGGGGGGTGGGAGGCGGTCGGGGAAGAAAATCTTGACTTTTCACCTGACGGCGTGGGCCAGCCGCACTTTTCCCTTGCACCGGAGCCCCCAGGCGCCCCCAGCGCGCCGGGTTCGGCCTGCGGCCACCGGGCGGAAAAAAGGGCTGAATCGGCGCTTTTCATTGTCCTGGGGGTGCGACTGGGCCGTTTTTTTGGTGCCGGCGCCGAAAAAGTGGCCTGGGGGGCCTGTTGGCGGCGCGGCTGGAGATGCTCTAAGGCCCAACCAGGCCAGCTCGGTAAGGAAATGGGTTGATTGGTTGCCTGCATATACTATTCGATGTGCATAGCACAAATTTTAAAGCACCTCCGAGGCAGGCCCTACGCCTGAATCAGCAGTTTTGGAGAGCTAGGCCCGAGCGATGCACAACGAGGGCACATGTGTGGGCCCCTTGCACGAGAATGCAAGCTGTGTACGTGCTTCTTCTTCTACCTCCACTAAACTACTTTGTAATCTCCTTTTCTTCCTTCTCCCCTCTAATCAACACAACGATGCTTCGATTCAAGATAAGATCTACACGAAAAAGATGCACATCGATGTTACGGTTCCATTCAGGCGATCTGTTCGTTGTTTCGTCGACTGTAAATGCTGAATTTGTGTTCACATTTGAAGCTATTTTGGATAGATTTTGTCAGATTCGTCCCGCATGATCGACCGTTTGAAATTTCCTTTGGCCAGTAGCATAATCTTGCAGTTCCTCATGATATTCGTGTTGCAAGTTTCTTTTTCAAGATCCTACCGCGGTGACGATGCATTACACGCATACTGTATTTCTCCTCCCCCGTTATCTGCCTTAGTGCTCCTCCACATGGACTTTGTCTGTGACGACGACGCTAGCAACTAGTTCGCCGCGGCATGGGCAGGATTGCTCACCCGAGAGGTCGAGACTCCATGCTCGTCATGTCGAACGCGATGTCGTGGTCACCGTCCACCGCAGTCGTCCTGGTCTGACACACACTGCATTTCTTCTCCCCTGTCCTCTGCCTCAACGCTCCTTCGCGTGGACTTTCTCAGCGGCGGTGACGCTAGCAACTAGTTCACCGTTGCGCCAGCAGGAACGCCCGCTCGAGACTCTGTGCCTGTCGTGTCGGACGTGGCGCCGTGGTAACCATCCACCGCAGTCGCCAGGCACGGTGTAACTACGTGTGTTAAGTGTAAGTGTTATCTCTTAATCCTATGCTGCGTATACAACCAAACACCATGTAGTTTTGAGCCGAGCCAATGCAGGAAACTAAACGCTATGACAAAATTACTCCCCTAATACGAGAGAGCTAGATGCGGGCAACCAAACAATGTGCATGTGTTAGTTTTTCGCCTGTATTTCCTCAACCAGCTGAAGGAAATATGCCCTAGAGGCAATAATAAAGTTATTATTTATTTCCTTATATCATGATAAATGTTTATTATTCATGCTAGAATTGTATTAACCGGAAACATAATACATGTGTGAATACATAGACAAACATATTGTCACTAGTATGCCTCTACTTGACTAGCTCGTTGAATCGAAGATGGTTAAGTTTCCTAGCCATAGACATGAGTTGTCATTTGATTAACGGGATCACATCATTAGGAGAAAGATGTGATTGACTTGACCCATTCCGTTAGCTTAGCACTTGATCGTTAAGTATGTTGCTATTGCTTTCTTCATGACTTATACATGTTCCTGTAACTATGAGATTATGCAACTCCCGTTTACCGGAGGAACACTTTGGGTGCTACCAAACGTCACAACATAACTGGGTGATTATAAAGGAGTACTACAGGTGTCTCCAAAGGTACATATTGGGTTGGCGTATTTCGAGATTAGGTTTTGTCACTCCGATTGTCGGAGAGGTATCTCTGGGCCCTCTCGGTAATGCACATCACTATAAGCCTTGCAAGCATTGCAACTAATGAGTTAGTTGTGAGATGATGTATTACGTAACGAGTAAAGAGACTTGCCGATAACGAGATTGAACTAGGTATTGGATACCGATGATCGAATCTCGGGCAAGTAACATACCGATGACAAAGGGAACAACGTATGTTGTTATGCGGTTTGACCGATAAAGATCTTCGTAGAATATGTAGGAGCCAATATGGGCATCCAGGTTCCGCTATTGGTTATTGACCAAGAATAGTTCTAGGTCATGTCTACATAGTTCTCGAACCCGTAGGGTCCGCACGCTTAAGGTTTCGATGACAGTTATATTATGAGTTTATGAGTTTTGATGTACCGAAGGAGTTCGGAGTCCCAGATGAGATCGGGGACATGACGAGGAGCCATACGGGAATAGAGGAGAGAGGCCAAAAGGAAGGAGGCCTGCGCCCCCCCCCCCCCCCGGGCCGAATTGGACAAGGGGCACAGCCCCACATTCCCTCTTCCTCTCCCCCTCTTTCCCCTTCTCCTACTCCAACAAGGGAGGTGGAATCCTACTAGGACTAGGGAGTCCTAGTAGGACTCCACACTTGGTGCGCCCCCTCCTAGGGCCGGCCACCTCCCCCCTTGCTCCTTTATATACGGGGGCAGGGGGGCACCCCATGACACACAAGTTGATCTACGGATCGTTCCTTAGCCGTGTGCGGTGCCCCCCTCCACCATATTCCACCTCGGTCATATCGTCGCGGAGTTTAGGCGAAGCCCTGCGCCGGTAGAGCATCGTCATCGTCACCATGCCGTCGTGCTGACGGAACTCATCCCCGAAGCTTTGCTGGATCGGAGCCAGGGATCGTCATCGAGCTGAACGTGTGCTGAACTCGGAGGTGCCGTACGTTCGGTACTTGGATCGGTCGGATCGTGAAGACGTACGACTACATCAACCGTGTTGTCATAACGCTTCCGCTTACGGTCTACGAGTGTACGTGGACAACACTCTCCCCTCTCGTTGCTATGCCATCACCATGATCTTGCGTGTACGTATGAAATTTTTGAAATTACTACGTTCCCCAACAGTGGCATCCGAGCCTAGGTTTTATGCGTTGATGTTATATGCACGAGTAGAGCACAAGTGAGTTGTGGGCGATACAAGTCATACTACTTACCAGCATGTCATACTTTGGTTCGGCGGTATTGTTGGATGAAGCGGCCCGGACCAACATTACGCGTACGCTTACGCGAGACTTGTTTTACCGACGTGCTTTGCACACAGGTGACTAGCGGGTGTCTGTTTCTCCAACTTTAGTTGAACCGAGTGTGGCTACGCCCGATCCTTGCGAAGGTTAAAACATCACTAACTTGACGAACTATCGTTGTGGTTTTGATGCGTAGGTAAGAACGGTTCTTGCTCAGCCCGTAGCAGCCACGTAAAATTTGCAACAACAAAGTAGAGGTCGTCTAACTTGTTTTTGCAGGGCATGTTGTGATGTGATCAAGACGTGATGAGATATAAGTTGTTGTATGAGATGATCATGTTTTGTTGAAGTTATCGGCAACTGGCAGAAGCCCTATGGTTGTCTCTTTGTTGCAAAAGATGCAAGTGCCAAATAATTGCTTTACTTTATCGCTATGCGATAGCAATAGTTGCAAGAGCAATACTTGGCGAGACGACCATGTGACGACACATTGATATAGATCAAGATGATGAAGATCATGGTGTAGTGCCGGTAACGATAGAGATCATGACAGTACTTTGGAGATGGAGATCAAAGGCGCAAGATGATCATGGCCATATCATGTCACATACTTTGATTGCACATGATGTTTATCTGTTATACATCTTATTCTATTTTGTTTGACAGTAGCATTTTAAGATGATCTCTCACTAATTATCAAGAAGTGTTCTCCCTGAGTATGCACGGTTGCGAATGTTCTTCGTGCTGAGACACCACGTGATGATCGGGTGTGATAGGCTCTACGTTCAAATACAACGGGTGCAAAACAGTTGCACACGCGGAATACTCGGGTTAAACTTGACGAGCCTAGCATATACAGATATGGCCTCGGAACACGGAGACCGAAAGGTCGAGCGTGAATCATATAGTAGATATGATCAACATAGTGATGTTCACCATTGAAAACTACTCCATCTCACGTGATGATCGGATATGGTTTAGTTGATTTGGATCACGTGATCACTTAGATGACTAGAGAGATGTCTGTCTAAGTGGGAGTTCTTAAGTAATATGATTAATTGAACTTTAATTTATCATGAACTTAGTCCTGGTAGTATTTTGCAAATTATGTTGTAGATCAATAGCTTGCGTTGTTGCTTTCATATGTTTATTTTGATATGTTCCTAGAGAAAATTGTGTTGAAAGATGTTAGTAGCAATGATGCGGATTCGATCCGTGATCTGAGGTTTATCCTCATTGCTGCACAGAAGAATTATGTTCTTAATGCACCGCTAGGTGACATACCTATTGCAGGAGCAGATGTAGACGTTATGAACGTTTGGCTAGCTCAATATGATGACTACTTGATAGTTTTGTGCACCATGCTTTATGGCTTAGAATCGGGACTTCAAAAACGTTTTGAACGTCATGGACCATATGAGATGTTCCAGGAATTGAAGTTAATATTTCAAGAAAATACCCGAGTTGAGAGATATGAAGTCTCCAACAAGTTCTATAGCTAAAAGATGGAGGAGAATCGCTCAACTAGTAAGCATGTGCTCAGATTGTCTGGGTACTTCAATCACTTGAATCAAGTGGGAGTTAATCTTCCAGATAAGATAGTGATTGACAGAATTCTCTAGTCACCATCACTAAGTTACTAGAACTTCGTGATGAACTATAGTATGCAAGGGATGACGAAAACAATTCCCGAGCTCTTCGTGATGTTGAAATCGACGAAGGTAGAAATCAAGAAAGAGCATCAAGTGTTGATGACTGACAAGACCACTAGTTTCAAGAAAAGGGCAAAGGGAAAGAAAGGGAAACTTCAAGTAGAATGGCAAAAAAGTTGTCACTCCCATGAAGAAGACCAAAGCTGGACCAAAGCCTGAAACTGAGTGCTTATACTGCAAAGGAAATGGTCACTAGAAGCGGAAATGCCTTGAATATTTGGTGGATAAGAAGGATGACAAAGTGAACAAAGGTATATTTGATATACAGGTGTTTGATGTGTGCCTTACTAGTGTTTATAGTAGCCCCTAAGTATTTTGATACTTGTTCGGTTGCTAAGATTAGTAACTCGAAACAGGAGTTACAGAATAAACAGAAACTAGTTGAGGGTGAAGTGACGATGTGTGTTGGAAGTGGTTCCAAGATTGATATGATCATCATCGCACACTCCCTATACTTTCGGGATTAGTGTTGAACCTAAATAAATGTTATTTGGCATTTGCGTTGAGCATGAATATGATTTGATCATGTTTATTGCAATACGGTTATTCATTTAAAATCAGAGAATAATTGTTTTTCTGTTTAAATGAATAAAACATTTGATGGTCATACACCCAATAAAAATAGTTTGTTGGATCTCGATCGTAGTGATACACATATTCATAATATTGATGCCAAAAGATGCAAAGTTGATAATGATAGTGCAACTTATTTGTGGCACTGTCGTTTGGGTCATATCGGTGTAAAGCGCATGAAGAAACTCCATAAAGATGGACTTTCGGAATCACTTGGTTATGAATCATTTGATGCTTGCGAACCGTGCCTTTTGGGCAAGATGACTAAAACTCCGTTCTCCGGAACAATGAAACGAGCTACTGACTTATTGGAAATAATACATACCGATGTATGCGATCCAATGAGTGTTGATGCTCGTGGCAAGTATCGTTATTTTCTGACCTTCACAAAATGATTTGAGCAGATATGGGTATATCTACTTGATGAAACATAAGTCTGAAATAGTTGAAAGGTTCAAAGAATTTCAGAGTGAAGTGGAAAATCATCGTAACAAGAGAATAAAGTTTCTGCGATCTGATCGTGGAGATGAATATTTGAGTTACGAGTTTGGTCTTCATTTAAAACAATGTGGAATAGTTTCACAAACTCACGCCACCTGGAACACCACAATGTAATGGTGTGTCCGAAAGTCGTAATCGTACTTTACTAGATATGGTGCGATCTATGACATCTCTTATCAATTTACCACTATCGTTTTGGGGTTATGCATTAGAGACAGCTGCATTCACGTTTAATAGGGCACCATCTAAATCCGTTGAGATGACACCGTATGAACTATGGTTTAGCAGTAAACCTAAGCTGTCGTTTCTTAAAGTTTGGAGTTGCGATGCTTATGTGAAAAAGGTTTTCAACTTGATAAGCTCGAACCCAAATCGGAGAAGTGCGTCTTCATAGAATACCCAAAGGAAACTGTTGGGTACACCTTCTATCATAGATCCGAAGGCAAAATATTCATTGCCAAGAATGAATCCTTTCTAGAGAAGAAGTTTCTCTCGAAAGAAGTGAGTGGGAGGAAAGTAGAACTTGATGAGGTAACCGTACCTGCTCCCTTATTGGGAATTAGTTCATCACAGAAATCTGTTCCTGTGACTACTACACCAATTAGTGAGGAAGTTAATGATGATGATCATGAAACTTCAGATTAAGTTACTACAGAACCTCGTAGGTCTTACAGAGTAACATCCGCAGCAGAGTGGTACGGTAATCCTGTTCTGGAAGTTATGTTACTAGACCATGACGAACCTACGAACTATGAAGAAGCGATGGTGAGCCCAAATTCCGCAAAATGGCTTGAGGCCATGAGATCTGAGATAAGATCCATGTATGAAAACAAAGTATGGACTTTGATTGACTTGCCCAATGATCGGCGAGACATTGAGATTAAATGGATCTTCAAGAGGAAAACGGACGCTGATAGTGTTACTATCTACAAAGCTAGAATTGTCGCAAAAGGTTTTCGACAAGTTCAAGATGTTGACTACGATGAGAGTTTTTCACTCGTATCTATGCTTAAGTCTGTCCGAATCATGTTAGCAATTGCTTCATTTTATGATTATGAAATTTGGCAAATGGATGTCAAAAGTGCATTCTTGAATGGAATTCTGGAAGAAGAGTTGTATATGATGCAGCCAGAAGGTTTTGTTAATCCTAAAGGTGCTAACAAAATGTGCAAGCTCCAGCGATCCATCAATGGACTGGTGCAAGCATCTCGGAGTTGGAATATACGCTTTAATGAGTTGATTAAAGCATATGGTTTTATACAGACTTTTGGAAAGGCCTGTATTTACAAGAAAGTGAGTGGGAGCACTACAACCTTTCTGATAAGTATATGTGAATGACATATTGTTGATCAGAAATGATGTAGAATTTTCTAGAAAGCATAAAGAAGTGTTTGAAGGGAGTTTTTCAAAGAAAAGACCTCGATGAAGCTGCTTACACATTGAGCATCAAGATCTATAGAGATAGATCAAGACGCTTGATAAGATTTTTCAATAAGTACATACCTTGACAAGATTTTGAAGTAGTTCAAAATGGAACAATCAAAGAAAGAGTTCTTGCCTGTGTTGCAAAGGTATGAAATTGAGTAAGACTCAAAACCCGACTATGGCAGAAAATAGAAAGAGAATGAAAAATCATTCCCTATGCCTCACTCATAGGTTCTATAAAGCATGCTAGCTGTGAACCAGACCTATTGTATACCTTGTTCTGAGTTTGACAAAGGGATACAATTTTGATCTAATAGTAGATCACTGGACAGCGGTCAAGAATATCCTTAGTGAGGACTAAGGAGATGTTTCTCGATTATGGAGGTGATAAAAGATTTCGTTGTAAAAGTTACATCGGTGCAAACTTTTACACTGATCCAGATGACTCTAAGTCTCAATCTGGATACATATTGAAAGTGGGAGCAATTAGCTAGAGTAGCTCCATGACGAACATTGAAGACATAGAATATTTGCAAAATACATACGGCTCTGTATGTGACAGACACGTTGACTAAATTTCTCTCTAGAACAAAACATTATCATACCTTTGTACTCTTTGGGTGTTAATCACATAGCGATGTGAGCTAGACTATTGACTCTAGTAAACCCTTCGGGTATTGGTCACATGACGATGTGAACTATTGGGTATTAATCACATACAGATGTGAATATTGGTGTTAAATCACATGGCGATGTGAACTAGATTATTGACTCTAGTGCAAGTGGAAGACTGAAGGAAATATGCCCTAGAGGCAATAATAAAGTTATTATTTATTTCCTTATATCATGATAAATGTTTATTGTTCATGCTAGAATTGTATTAACCGGAAACATAATACATGTGTGAATACATAGACAAACATATTGCCACTAGTATGCCTCTACTTGACTAGCTCGTTGAATCAAAGATGGTTAAGTTTCCTAGCCATAGACATGAGTTGTCATTTGATTAACGGGATCACATCATTAGGAGAATGATGTGATTGACTTGACCCATTCCGTTAGCTTAGCACTTGATCGTTAAGTATGTTGCTATTGCTTTCTTCATGACTTATACATGTTCCTATAACTATGAGATTATGCAACTCCCGTTTACCGGAGGAACACTTTGGGTGCTACCAAACGTCACAACGCAACTGGGTGATTATAAAGGAGTACTACAGGTGTCTCCAAAGGTACATGTTGGGTTGGCCTATTTCGAGATTAGGTTTTGTCACTCCGATTGTCGGAGAGGTATCTCTGGGCCCTCTCGGTAATGCACATCACTATAAGCCTTGCAAGCATTGCAACTAATGAGTTAGTTGTGAGATGATGTATTACGTAACGAGTAAAGAGACTTGCCGATAACGAGATTGAACTAGGTATTGGATACCGACGATCGAATCTCGGGCAAGTAACATACCGATGACAAAGGGAACAACGTATGTTGTTATGCGGTTTGACCGATAAAGATCTTCGTAGAATATGTAGGAGCCAATATGGGCATCCAGGTTCCGCTATTGGTTATTGACCAAGAATAGTTCTAGGTCATGTCTACATAGTTCTCGAACCCGTAGGATCCGCACGCTTAAGGTTTCGATGACAGTTATATTATGAGTTTATGAGTTTTGATGTACCGAAGGAGTTCGGAGTCCCGGATGAGATCGGGGACATGACGAGGAGTCTCGAAATGGTCGAGACATAAAGATCGATATATTGGACGACTATATTCGGAGTTCGGAAAGGTTCTGAGTGATTCGGGTATTTTTCGGAGTACGGGAATTCGCCGGGGAGTATATGGGCCTTATTGGGCCATACGGGAATAGAGGAGAGAGGCCAAAAGGAAGGAGGCCTGCGCCCCCCCCCCCCCTCTGTCCGAATTGGACAAGGGGCGCAGCCCCACTTTCCTTCTTCCTCTCCCCCTCTTTCCCCTTCTCCTACTCCAACAAGGGAGGTGGAATCCTACTAGGACTAGGGAGTCCTAGTAGGACTCCACACTTGGTGTGCCCCCTCCTAGGGGCGGCCACCTCCCCCCTTGCTCCTTGATATACGGGGGCAGGGGGGCACCCCATGACACACAAGTTGATCTACGGATTGTTCCTTAGCCGTGTGCGGTGCCCCCCCTCCACCATATTCCACCTCGGTCATATCGTCGCGGAGTTTAGGCGAAGCCCTGCGCCGGCAGAGCATCATCATCGTCACCACACCGTCATGCTGACGGAACTCATCCCCGAAGCTTTGCTGGATCGGAGCCCGGGGATCGTCATCGAGCTGAACGTGTGCTGAACTCGGAGGTGCCGTACGTTCGGTACTTGGATCGGTCGGATCATGAAGACGTACGACTACATCAACCGCGTTGTCATAACGCTTCCGCTTACGGTCTACGAGGGTATGTGGACAACACTCTCTGCTCTCGTTGCTATGCCATCACCATGATCTTGCGTGTACGTAGGAAATTTTTGAAATTACTACGTTCCCCAACACTAGCCTCCAATGAGTCAGGCTTCGTTGAGCCAGGCTGCACTGAAATGGCTGTCAAACACACCCTAAACATTTCTAAGGTTGCCTGATAACCCACAAGTATAGGGGATCGCAACAGTTTTCGATAAGTAAGAGTGTCGAACCCAACGAGGAGCTAAAGGTAGAATAAATATTCCCTCAAGTAATATCGACCACCGATACAACTCTACGCACACTTGACGTTCGCTTTACCTAGAACAAGTATGAAACTAGAAGTACTTTGTAGGTGTGAAAGGATAGGTTTACAAGATAATAAAGAGCACGTAAATAAAGACTAGGGGCTGTTTAGATAAAGACACAGCTAATTTAGTAAAAGTAAAGAGCTTGTTGTCACGAGAAAGTTATTTGTCCCTAGGCAATCGATAACTAGACCGGTAATCATTATTGCAATTTTATTTGAGGGAGAGGCATAAGCTAACATACTTTCTCTACTTGGATCATATGCACTTATGATTGGAACTCTAGCAAGCATCCGCAACTAATAAAGATTCATTAAGATAAAACCCAACCATAGCATTAAAGCATCAAGTCCCCTTTTATCCCATACGCAACAATCCCTCTTACTCGGTTTTGTGTTTCAGTCACTCACCAACCCACTGTAAGCAAATCATGAACGTATTGCAACACCCTACAGCGGGAATCCCTCACGCTTGCGCGACACGGAGGGCACCATAGGACAGCACCAATAATAAAACATACAACTCAAACCAATCACGATCATCAAATAGCCATTAGGACAAAATAGATCTACTCAAACATCATAGGATGGCAACACATCATTGGATAATAATATGAAGCATAAAGCACCATGTTCAAGTAGAGGGTACAGCGGGATGCGGGAGAGTGGACCGCTGGATATAGAAGGGGGAAGGTGATGGAGATGTTGGTGAAGATGACGGTGGTGTTGGTGAAGATCGCGGTGATGATGATGGCCCCCGGCGGCGTTCCGGCGCCACCGGAAGCAAGGGGGAGAGAGCCCCCCTTCTTATTCTTCTTCCTTGACCTTCTCCCTAGATGGGAGAAGGGTTTCCCCTCTGGTCCCTGGCTCCCATGGCGTGGGAGGGGCGAGAGCCCCTCCGAGATTGGATCTATCTCTCTGTTTCTGCATTCCCTGATTCTACCCCTTCACCGTTTCTTTTATATCCCGAGATCTGTAACTCCGATTGGGGTGAATCTTTCGCTCAGTTCTTCCATGTAAAACTAGCTTTCTTGCGCCAGAAGGAGAGCATCAACCGCCTTACGGGTGGATCACAAGGGTCAGGGGCACGCCTGGGGGGGTAGGGCGCGCCCCCTACCTCGTGACCACCCTGGACACCGTTTCGTGTTGATTTTACTTTCATAAAATCATAAATATTCCAAAAAAAATCTCCGTCCGTTTTTTCCGTTTGGACTCTGTTTGATATTGGGTTTCTGCGAAACAAAAAACATGCAATAGACAGGAACTGGCACTGGGCACTGGATCAACATGTTAGTCCCAAAAATAATATAAAAAGTTGCCAAAAAGTATATGAAAGTGAATAATATTGGCATGGAACAATCAAAAATTATAGATACGACGGAGACGTATCAGCATCCCCAAGCTTAATTCATGCTCGTCCTCGAGTAGGTAAATGATAAAAACGAATAATTTTTGATGTGGAATGCTACCTAGCATAATCTTAATCATATGCCTAATCATGGCATGAATATTAAGACACGAGTGATTCAAAGCAATAGTCTATCATTTGACATAAAAACAATAACACTTCGAGCGTACCAATAAAGAAATCATGTCTTTTCAAAACAACAAGGCTAAAGCAAGCTTATCCCTACAAAATCATATAGTTTGGCCATGCTTCATTTTCGTCACACAAAATGCCCCCATTATGCACAATCCCGATGACAAGCCGAGCAATTGGTTCATACTTTTTAACGCGCTCTAGCTTTTTCAACCCTCACACAATACATGAGCGCAAGCCATGGATATAGCACTATAGGTGGAAGAGAATATAACGATGGAGGTTAGGTGGAGAAGACAAAAAAGGAGAAAGTCTCACATCAACTAGGCGTATCAACGGGCTATGGAGATGCCCATTAATAGATATCAATGTGAGGAGTAGGGATTTCCATGCAATGGATGCACTAAGAGCTATAAGTGTATGAAATCTCAACAAAAGAAACTAAGTGGGTGTGCATCCAACTTGCTTGCTCATGAAGACCTAGGGCATTTGAGAAAGCCCATCGTTGGAATATACAAGCCAAGTTCTATAATGAAAATTCCCACTAGTATATGAAAGTGACAACATAGGAGACAATCTATATGAAGAACATGGTGCTACTTTGAAGCACAAGATATGAGACTCACTACATGAAGAACATGGTGCTACTTTAAAGCACAAGTGTGGAAAAAGAGATAGTAACATTGCCCCTTTTCTTCTTCTTTTTTTTGATGGGATTCTTTGGCCCCCTTTTTTTTATTTAGGCTTCTTTTCCCTTCCCTTTTTTTTCTTTTTTTTTTGTGGGGCAATGTTCCAATGATGACCATCACACTTTTATTTACTTACAACTCGATATTACAACTCGATACTGGAACAAGGATATGACTCTATATGAATGCTTCCGACGGTGTACCGGGATGTGCAATGATCTAGCGTAGCAATGACATCAAAAAAGGGACAAGCCATGAAAACATCATGCTAGCTATCTTACGATCATGCAAAGCAATATGACAATGAATGCTCAAGTCATGAATATGATGATCATGGAAGTTGCATGGCAATATATCTCGGAATGGCTATGGAAATGCCATGATAGGTAGGTATGGTGGCTGTTTTGAGGAAGATATAATGAGGCTTATGTGTGATAGAGTGTATCGTATCACGGGGTTTGGATGCACCGGCGAAGTTTGCACCACTCTCGAGGTGAGAAAGGGCAATCCACGGTACCGAAGAGGCTAGCAAAGGCGGAAAGGTGAGAGTGCGTATAATGCATGGACTCACATTAATCATAAAGAACTCATATACTTATTGCAAAAGTTTATTAACCCTCGAAGCAAAGTACTACTACGCATGCCCCTAGGGGGATAGATTGGTAGGAAAAGACCATCGCTCATCCCCGACCGCCACTCATAAGGAGGACAATCGAAGGAACACCCCATGCTTCAAATTTGTCACACAACGGTTACCATACGTGCATGCTATGGGACTTGCAAACCTCAACACAAGTGTCTCTACAATCCACAACCACCCACTAGCATAACTCTAATATCTCCATCTATATATCGCAAAACTATTGCAAGGAATCAAACATATCATATTCAGCGATCTACAAGTTTATGTAGGATTTTATGACTAACCATGTGAATGACCAATTCCTGTCATCTCTCTAAATAGATATAAGTGAAGCAAGAGAGTTTAATTATTTCTACAAAAGATATGCCCACGCTCTAACAATTATAAGTGAAGCAAAAGAGCATTCTACGAATGGCGCTTGTCTATGTAAAGAGAAACAGGCAATCCTGACTTCAAATGATATAAGTGAAGCATATGAAGCATTCTATAAAGCCACACTCAAAAGATTTAAGTGAAGTGCAATGAGCATTCTATAAATCAACCAAGGACTATCTCATACCAGCATGGTGCATAAAAGAAAAATAAAAACCTAATTGCAAAAGACGCTCCAAGACTTGCACATAATGCATGAACGAAACGAATTCGAAAACATACCGATACTTGTTGAAGAAAGAGGGGATGCCTCCCCAGCATCCCCAAGCTTAGACGCTTGAGTCTCCTTGAATATTTACTTGGGGTGCCTCGGGCATCCCCAAGCTTGAGCTCTTGCCTCTCTTCCTGCTTCTCACATCGAAACATCCTCGATTAGACACTACATCCACACAAAACTTCAACAGAAAACTCGGTAAGATCCGTTAGTATAATAAAGCAAATCACCATTCAGTACTGTTGCAAACCAATTCATATTTTTTTTGCATTGTGTCTACTGTAATATAACTTTTTCATGGCTTAATCCACTGATATAAATTGATAGATTCATCAAAACAAGCAAACTATGCATCAAAAACAGAATCTGTCAAAAACAGAACAGCCTGTAGCATTCTGAACAATCACAATACTTCTGGTACCCCAACAATTCTACCAAAATTAGGAAACATAAATAAGTTGTATAGAAAGACAGTGCAAAAGGAATCAGAACCAATTGACGTTCCAGTTAAAAATGTAAAATCGCGCACTACAGCCAAAGTTTCTGTCCTGCACCGTACAAACCAACAAGCATTGTAAACATTCTAAAGGCAAACCTTGGAACATTATTTTTATAATACAATGGAATTGTACAAGGGGATAATTATTTTTGTTGAAAAGTTTCTATAATCAAGATTCACAAACTTCCGTGAGCATGAACAAAGTTCAAGGAGCTTTCCCACTTCAACAATGTTTGTCTTTCTTACTTTCACTTTCCTTTTTGAAAAGTTTTTAGGTTCCCCTCCTTATTTTTGTTGTTTTTAAACTATATGAAAGCACTCAACAGAAATAAATGACTCTCTAAAACTTTCGGGTTGTCTCCCTGGCATCGCTTTCTTAAAAGTCATTAAGCTAGGCATATAGTGCTCAAATAGTGAATCCACCCGGATCCCAAGGTATATCAAAGCCAATTTTAATTAACAATGATTTGTAATTTAGCAGTGAGCACACAGTAACATAAATCAAGCAACAACAAAGTCTAACTCTCTTCCTATGCATCGGCATGTCATAAAAGAACAGTTCATACACACCAAGTAAAGGCTAATACATAGTATAAGCAGTTTCTTGCAATTCTATCGTGTTGGAAACATAGAGAAGTGGAGATATTGTTCCTCTCTCATAATAATTGCAAGTAGGAGCAGTAAGCACATGCATATTATATCCATCAAAATCATCATATGCAATGGTAAAAGACAACCCATCAATATATCCTTAATAAGTGCAAGCTTCTCCGATATAGTGTAGTCGGGAGAATTCAAAAAGATAATAGGACTAGCATGCGTGGGTGCAATAGCAACAATTTCATGTTTAACATAAGGAACTATAGCAAGTTCATCTCCATACACATAATTCATATTGGCATCTTGGCCACAAGCATCATCAAAAAGGGATATTTCAAGAGAATTAATGGGATCATAACAATCATCATAGCAATCATCCATCGGTAAGCACGAAGGGGAATTAAATAATATATGAGTTGGAGGGTTACTCTCATTAGAAGGTGGGCACGGGTAGCTAATCCGCTCTTCCTCCTTTTGTTCTTCGCTCTCCTCATCATCTTTTTCATCCAATGAGCTCACAGTTTCATCAATTTCTTCTTTCATAGCTTCCTGCAAAATATCAGTCTCTTCTTGGACAGCGGAGGCTTTCTTAATAAATTGTTTAACATAGGCATTAGAAGCATACTTCTCATAACAATACTCAAGTATGGCAAAATTTTCAGATTTGTAAAGAGTAGTATCATACTTTACAATCAATATAGCAATTTCAAAAGCACCCTCAAAAGCAACAAATTCTTCAATCTGTTGAACATCATAGTAACTATAAACACCCTTAGCATAAGAAGATAAGATTCCATTATCAATAAACTCACATTGGTAGGGAAGGTGTTTTTTAGGGTTTTCAGAACAACAAGTAAAATCATATTCCCAACATAAATTCCAAGCATAGCATTGCAAACGTTGAATTTGACTCCATAATAGTTTCCCTTTTTCAGATATACGGTGTCACACATAACAAGCATGCTCATCTAAAGATTTGCCCTCAACTAAGCTAGTTGGGGTTTCAGCACGAGCACATAGGGATCGAAGATGATCCAAGTAATAAGCTTCAGCAGTGTGATAGATTTTGAGTGGTTCTTCAACCATTGGTTCAGCAGGTACAACTAATTTTTTTGGTATTTTGCGTTTCCTACCCATAACTAAAGATAAAGAACAACTTAGAACAGCAAATAAAAATTACTTAGTGATAAAGCAAACAAGCACACACGAGAATATTCACCCCACGCTATTGCTCCCTGGCAACGGCGCCAGAAAAAGGCCTTGATAACCACAAGTGTAGGGGATCACAACAGTTTTCGATAAATAAGAGTGTCGAACCCAATGAGGAGCTAAAGGTAGAATAAATATTCCCTCAAGTTCTATCGACCACCGATACAACTCTACGCACGCTTGACGTTCGCTTTACCTAGAACAAGTATGAAACTAGAAGTACTTTGTAGGTGTGAAAGGATAGGTTTGGAAGATAATAAAGAGCACGTAAATAAAGACTAGGGGTTGTTTAGATAAATACACAACTAAATTAGTAAAAGTAAAGAACTTGTTGTCACGAGAATGTTATTTGTCCCTAGGCAATCGATAACTAGACCTGTAATCATTATTGCAATTTTATTTGAGGGAGAGGCATAAGCTAACATACTTTCTCTACTTGGATCATATGCACTTATGATTGGAACTCTAGCAACCATCCGCAACTACTAAAGATTCATTAAGGTAAAACCCAACCATAGCATTAAAGCATCAAGTCCCCTTTTATCCCATACGCAACAATCCCTCTTACTCGGGTTTGTGTTTCAGTCACTCACCAACCCACTATAAGCGAATCATGAACGTATTGCAACATCCTACAACGGGAATCCCTCACGCTTGCGCGACACGGAGGGCACCATAGGACATCACCAATAATAAAACATACAACTCAAACCAATCACGATCATCAAATAGCCATTAGGACAAAATAGATCTACTCAAACATCATAGGATGGCAACACATCATTGGATAATAATATGAAGCATAAAGCACCATGTTCAAGTAGAGGGTATAGCGGGATGCGGGAGAGTGGACCGCTGGATATAGAAGGGGGAAGGTGATGGAGATGTTGGTGAAGATGACGGTGGTGTTGGTGAAGATCGCGGTGATGATGATGGGCCCCGGCGGCGTTCCGGCGCCACCGGAAGCAAGGCGGAGAGAGCCCCCCTTCTTCTTCTTCCTTGACCTTCTCCGTAGATGGGAGAAGGGTTTCCCCTCTGGTCCCTGGCTCCCATGGCGTGGGAGGGGCGAGAGCCCCTCCGAGATTGGATCTATCTCTCTGTTTCTGCATTCCCTGATTCTACCCCTTCACCGTTTCTTTTATATCCGGAGATCCGTAACTCCGATTGGGGTGTATCTTTCGCTCAGATCTTCCTTGTAAAATTAGCTTTCTTGTGCCAGAAGGAGAGCATCAACCGCCTTACGGATGGACCACGAGGGTCAGGGGCGTGCCTGGGGAGGTAGGGTGCGCCCCCCTACCTCGTGACCACCCTGGACACCGTTTTGCGTTGATTTGACTTCCAGAAAATCATAAATATTCCAAAAAAAATCTCCGTCCGTTTTTTTCCGTTTGGGCTCCGTTTGATATTGGATTTCTGCGAAACAAAAAACATGCAACAGACATGAACTGGCACTAGGCACTAGATCAATATATTAGTCCCAAAAATAATATAAAAAATTGCCAAAAAGTATATGAAAGTGAATAATATTGGCATGGAACAATCGAAAATTACAGATACGACGGAGACGTATCATTGCCTTTTACTCCCGCCGTTCCAAAATAGATGGCCCACCTTTGTACTAACTCTCACGTTTCAAAATAGATGACCCAATTTTGTACTAAGTAGTATAAAATTGGATCATCTATTTTGAAACGGAGGGAGTAGATAACAGGACCGGGGAACTAGCAGGGACCTCTCCCCTCCCCCAAATCATTAACTTAAGCTTAACAACACTCGGCCCGGATTCGATTCCGCCACCAGAGAAAGTATTTATTTGTATTTTCACGCAAAATTGTCTATTTTCTACGTGTAAAAGAATCTAGTGAGCGGCATATTTCGTGCAAATCAGTTAATGAAGAGTCCAACGTCGTTGTTGCCTGCCCCAGGCGCGCCGTGTTGAAAGCTTGAAACGGAAACACGGTACGCCGACCGGCCAGTCCAACATTCCAACAAGAACTATTATTATCCACAGCCCCCAAAACGATAGTAAACGCCAGTCCATCCTTTCCTTGGTCCTCCAGAGGAAACAATTTGCCCTCCCTCCATGATTCGCACGGTTGACCGGCCGTGGAGACCGGAGTCCGGCAAGTTGGACGAAACTGATCGACCCGGACCTAAACAGCGACATGAGAGGGCGCGGAGACGTGTCGACGATGAGCCTGATCGATCGGGACCTAAACCCACCCACCCCCTTTTCATACGGAGCTTTCGGCTCGCTTGGCTTCGTATGCACACGTCGCGCCCAGCACGAGCTCTCTTCTCGGCCCCGAATATATATCACCCTCACCCACCACACCAACACTGTCAGTTTCAGGTTCATCCACGCCACCACTGGCACTGATACCCATCCCCAGCAGCTACTTCCAGGATAGTGCTGCTTCCCACCACCAGTAGCCCAGCACGCAGGAAGTCAACAAAAAGAAGCACCCGGCGCCAGTCACCACTCGCCACCTATAGAATGTGCTTGGAGTTCGGCTCGTGCTTCGGCGGCCGCAGGCGGGACGACTACGGCGGCCGCGCCCGCAGCAGAGGGGGCGGCTACTGGTCAGCGCCGGTGCCGGCACCGGTGTACCAACAGGAACAGCCGCCCGCCGTCGCCCACGAGGCCTACCACGAAGGCGCGCCGAAAGCCGACCACACCGACGCTGCCGGCAGCCACGCCGCCTACTTGCAAGACAAGGCTGGCAGCGAGACGCCGCCGAGGCACCCCGCATGGCACAACAAGGTCGCCGACGACGCCTACACGCCGCGCCCCCACGAAGCTGCTGCCCCAGATCACAGTCACAGGGACAACGCCCCTATGGATTACTACCACCACCACCACCCTCGTCAGGTACTAGCTACTAGTCGTTAGGATTAGCTAGTTCATCCCATCAATCCCTCCCTCCAGCTTTTGCTGGTAGACGGTTTCACCTTTACCAGTCTGTTTGTGCAGTTTCTTGTAATTTAGCACAAGCTGCTTTCGCCTTGTATCATACATAATCAAGTGAAAGAAAGCATTGCCAAATCTCAGATGTCTCTGTTTTCTCTGTGTGATGTTTTCCCCTTTAACTTTCCTCACAAACACATTGTGAATCACTGAGCACAGGAAAGATGTTTTTTGCTTGTTGGCAGATCATCCATTGCTTGGAACAGAGCTCAGCGCAGCCTTGCACTGAATCAGCGTATTTGCTGAACATACCAGCTGCTAAAACCGTATATAGACTAGTAGAGTATTATTTACCAGACAGTTTTCCAAAAAGAAGAACTGTTCACTTATTAGATTTCGTCACTGGTGTGACATAATCAGTAACAAGCATCTTATGTCACGGAACGCGCGAGAAAGTCGCCCTTATGTTTGTATTGGAAGTTGGACTGCAAGGCGAGGTTAAAGCAGATACACCATAGACAAAGCTTCTGCCAGCAAATTAGAGAATAAAGTGACGGATGTAAACTCACTCTGTTTTTCTAGGTAGATACAACAACTCGCTCTATCTTGGAAGTTTTCAAAGAAACAAAAAAGAATGTTCTTGAAACAAAAAGGACCCTACCTTGCAGTTCACTCTCTTTTTCAGTTTGCTTTCCACAACTCTATCTTGTTAACAGCCGCAGTTTTAGTTCTCAGAAAAGGGAAGTGCAGATCTGTCCATGAATCATATTTCTGATGGCATTTTCATTTTTGTACGCATATACCTGTGCTGGTCCAGTAGCACACTCAGAAAGTTAATCGACCTTCTTCCAACTTTTTCATTCAGACTCTTGCCCCGTGTATAGCCCTTACCAAAGAGGAACCAAAGCATATCGCATCTTACTAATGCCACCGCATCAGATTAAACAAGGGACACTTTGGTCTGCGCTCTTGAAAGAAAAGAAAAAAAGCAAAAGCGGAAGAATCCGCTGGCAATCTAGTTGTTTCCACTGCTGTTAAAGTGCCAATCATGCCACCTGAAATGCCATTATTGGTTTTTGGTAAAAACACGCATTGGGATGCTGAGTGCAACTCTACATAAGAAGTGAAGACCACTTTGTTGAATCCTAAAATACACACACCAAAGCGTGTAAATTTTTCGCGGTGTGCATGCAACAGAAGCGTATTTAACAACACTAAGGAATGCTTTCCAGCAAGATTAATAACATAACAAAGAATCACAGAGCTGGCAGCAGTTGCGCTCATGGTGTAAAGTAGGTATTTCAGTGCTCTACTGCTTTTACCTCTAGCTCAACAACTAAGATCTTCGATCCGTGTCGATCTCTTCTTCCCATCTTGGAATAAGACCAAGGACGGGGAATAAATACAGTCGGTCAGTATAAGTTTGCGCCTTTTGCCTATGAATTGATAGATACAGATCCACTGGACCACTAGCTACTCTGGGCGGTGGTTCAACCAGGTAGAGAAAGTTCAGTGGCTCTAGATATGCATGTCATTATCTCTTCTCATTTGTGCTTGTTTATAACAGCGGAATAAGTTTGCACTCGGTACTTCCACCAGCCACTCACACGGTCTACGACGTTAACACATGATTTAGGTGGTCCTAGATAAAATAAGGGGTGAGTCCAACCTTTTCTAATTAACTAAATAAGAGCTTGAAAACACTACAGTATTTAAAGTAAGGGGCACCTTCTGTTTTGCGGAAAATTACTCCAACCTTTTCTAGTTTGGCACAGGAGATCCCTACTAAAAATTTGATCGGATCACTCCTCGATCTCCCCATGAGATTATCTTATTTACATAGGATTGCCAATCAAGATCTTGGCCGAACAATTCAGAAATGAACCACTTGATACTACATAATCCATAATGAGTGGCATCAAATTCCACTAATTAGAACTTTCGGTGGACAATGACATTCACAGGCTGAGTTCTAATTGATTTTCCGGTGCGTATCCATGTCCATCCTTGCTGGCCGCATGCAATTTGTCCCCGATCCAATTTTGGTTCCCCTCCTTTCTACCAATAATGTACCCTCCGATCCCTTTGGTGTCTTCTTATTTACGAATTTCGCCATACACAATCTAAAGATGAAACAAAGCAACAGATTCCACCAAGCTTGTAGGAGAATAAAGGCAGTGGCATATGGAATGCAGTAGCAAAGGAAATGTGGTTATCCATTTCTTTATCCATATACACCAAATAATGCACTCATATAAGCCCTCGTGCCAAATATAGCACTTTGTTTTCTAGCAAGTGGCTCAGATGTTTGTGACGTCAAATTTGTTGTTTTTCTTGGAGGTTGATGACGAAAATTCTTTCTTGGAGGTTAAAATGAGAAAAGTTTAAAATGGCAAAGTTTGAATGAATTGTCTGAGTTAGTTACAGTGTTTGGTAACATTGGCCATGTCTTAAACTCAGAACTAGTGCCAGTCCAGGTCAATGGCCTTCCATCGAAAGAGCAAGTGTAGACACAGATATTTTCGGTCTTGTATTCTCATTCCGAAAAAAATTGCTCATGACTAAAGAACCAGTCTGCCGAACTGATTGATAATTCTAAGAACCAAAATATTCCATAGAGCAATGAACACCCATTAGATCGACCATTACCTTTAGAATGTGTAGCGTCTTTATTAGGATCTTGACTTTGCTTGGCTTGCCATGAAAAATTCCAGCAAAAAATATTCTATCTTCACAGTGAACCTTGTTAATTTGTCTGCCTAGCAACTATTTGGCTGAACGACAATTGCCATGACTAATCTTGAAAATGTGTGTTCCGACAAGTCAGTGGGTATCATGAACAAGGATGGAGCATCGGGAACCGTCAGTCATCTATGGCCGTCCACGACACAATAGTTGACCACTGTCAAACAACATTGTAACGTGGTGTAATGTGATAGGGAATAGTAAGCCGATAGGATTGTTAACCATGGCCAGGTTGTTAGCTAGGGATATTTGCTTGTATCTCCTGTAATCATATTATCTTATCCCTTCTCCTCCAAGATGTAATTTCTCCCAGAGAATCTCAACTATGTATGCGCCATCAGGGAGGTGCTCCCCTACCTATAAACTCGTAGGCCGTCCCCTTATACGATGTAAGATGTTTTCGCCCATCGCACATGGTAATCAGAGCCTTCCTCTTCCCAAATTTTCTAGCTAAAAATCTCCATTAGTGCCCAACCATGTCTTCCTCCGAGTCCTCCCGGATAGGCCTCAATAACCAAGTCATAGAGAAGCTCACCCGCACCAACTACGTTCTATGGCGCGCCCAAATCACGCTGCAGCTGAGGGGAGAAGGCGTCTTCGGCTTTGCCGATGGCAGCGGACCGAAGCCGGCCAAGTTTCCTTCCGGCAAAGACAAGGATGGGAAGGATTGCTCTGAGCCCAACCCTCCCCACCAAATCTGGGTCTGGCAGGATCAACAAGTTCTCGGGTATCAGCTCAACAACCTCTCCAAAGAGGTGTTCGTGAAGATGACTGCGATCACCACATCGCACGCGCTCTAGACGACCTTGGCGGTCATGTTATCCTCTCAGTCCTTCAGCTGCGTCAACAGCATCTGCACTGCCCTCCTCCACACGCAGAAGGGGAACCAGTCAGTCGTCACCTCCTTCGCCTATATGCGCGGACTCGCCGAAGAACTCGTCGTGACCAGTAAACCCCTGCAAGACGATGAGATTGTCTCCTACATCATCCACTCCCTCGACATGGAGTACCAGCCACTAGTTTCGGCGCTCGACACCCGCACCACTCCAGTCTCCCTCGATGAGCACTTCCCGATGATGAGTAACTTTGATCAGGGCGTTGCTCTGTATTAGGGAACCGACGGATTCAAAACCTCCGTGAACGCCGCTTCCCGTGTCCACGGCGGGCCTCACCATGGATCTCGACGCAACAAGGGCAAGTCTAGAGACGGCGGGACCAACTCTAGCAGCACCAACCCTCGCGCCAGGCGGCCCTCCGCCACCAACACCAAGGGTCGCCGCGCAGCTCCAAGAGATCGCCTCCCGATGCCCCGCATTGTCAGATCTGTGTCAAGCATGGGCACACCGCCAAGAACTGTTCGTACCGGTACGATGAAGACGAAGACTCCTCCCAGGACGAGGACAAAGTTGCTGCCACGGCTGGCTCCTACGTTGTCGACACCAACTGGTATGTCGATAGCGGCACCACCGAACAGCTCATCGGCAAACTCAAGAAGGTGACCATACAGGAAAAATACCGCGGCAAGGACCAAAACCACACTGCTAGAGGTGCATATATGAGGATCTGTCACATTGATCATTCAATTATTAAAACCCCTTATCGCAAACTTCATCTTTGATTTTTTTTGCATGTTCCTCATGCTAGCATGAATCTACTTTCCGTTCATTGAATTGTCATTGATAATCATGTCTTTTCTTGAGTTTCATCCCTTTTTTTGACCAAGGATCATACAACAAAGATAAATATATATCACGGTAGATGTGTTCATGGGCTCTACCCAATGATTCCGGAGTGTACAAGATTCAATAAAATAGCTTATTGTGTTGCCAAACTATCGTCAACATGTTGGCACGATCGATTAGGATGTGCTTATTTTTCTTTAGTTGAAAGATTGCTTAGGAAGAATAAGCTCACATTTGTTTGTGAGCGCAATGTTGAAATAATTTGTGATTCATGTGAACGTGCTAAGAGTCATCAATTACCATATCCAGTTTCTACCAAACCATTACAATTAATCTTTTCCGATATTTGGGGTCCTGCCCCTAGTTCAGTTGGTAGACACATATTACGTGAGCTTCGTTGATGACTATAGCAAATACTCATGGACCTATCTTCTTAAGAAAAGATTCGATGTTTTTCAAGTCTTCCAAAAAATTCAAGCTCTAGCTGAGCACAAGTTTGACAGCAAGATTATTGTTCTACCATCTGATTGGGGGGAGAATACGAAAAGTTGAACTTCTTCTTCCAAAAGCTTGATATATCTTATCATGTGTCATGTCATCATGCTCACCAAGAAAATTGTTCTGCTGAAAGTAAACACACACACATCGTTGAAGTAGGACTAGCTCTCTTGGTTGGCGCCTCCATGCCTCTAAAATTCTGGGATGAAGTTTTTCTTACTGCTGTTCACATTATAAACATGCTTCCTATTAATTTCATCAATAATGAAACTCCGTTAGAAAGAATCCTTCACACCAAACCGGATCTGAAATCTCTTCATGTGTTTGGGTGTGCATGTTGGCCGAATCTTTGACCATACAATAATCGCAAGCTCATGTTTCTCTCAAAACAGTGTGGACTTCACAAAGGTGTAAAATTCTTTGACATCTCCACTGGTCGAGTCTACATTTCTCGTGATGTTATTTTTGACGAGAAAAAAAATTCCCTTTTGCTGATCTTCACCCCAATGTTGGTGCATTGCTTCGAAAAGAAATCCTTCTTTTGCCACATCATCTTACCGGTCTTGATCAAGGGGGAAATAACTGTGATGACCTAGTGTTGATTAACCCTCATAACCGCATGCATAAGGCTTGTGATGTTCCAGATGAAAGCAATGAGCAAAGTGGCAAAGAAAATGATGAAGAAATCAGCCCCAATGTGCCATATTTCATGTATCAAGGTACAGGGGACAGATCCTTCTTGGGGTCGCTGCAGGAGCAATGCAGACAATCTACGCCGGGATCAGCACCAGGGCCAACTTGTGCACCAGACGTGTCAGAAGCGATAGCGGATCCAGTTGCCCGTGCGGTCGCCAGCGACTCCGCACGTGACACATGACACCACCCTGCTGGAGGCAGCCCGTCGCCCGCCTCGCGCCAATCACCATCTGCCATTCTGGCAGTCTGCGGGTGGCCCGAGTAGCACACGCTTTCCGGATGAAACGTGGTGCTACAAGCAGCGCCCCCAGAAGCGCTCGACAGGCGTGGGATCCAGTGCAAATTCTCGCGGGCCGGCGCAATCACAGGCTCGTGATGAGCCGATGGGGAGGCCGGGATCTTCTGCGGATTCCACCACATCTGGATCACACCCCACGGCCACAGTGGATCTGACACCCACTCAAGACGAATTTGCCTCGGGATCACCTACATCAAAACTCATGTGCGCGGCTCGGGATCTTCTGTGCTGGCTGCTACACCAACCCCGTGACGTATAAGACTACAACAAGGGGTAATACAACCTGTTAATTACAAGCACATAACCAAATATGGTTTAGTTTGTTCTAGAAGTGAACTAGGTGAACTAACCACTCTTGAGGAAGCACTTGGTGATGAAAAATGGAAAAAGACAATGAAAGAAGAATACATGGCACTAGAGAAAAACAACAAATGGCATCTGGTTCCCCCACAACAAGGTAAAAATCTTATTGACAGCAAGTGGGTATTCAGAATCAAGAGAAAATCATATGGAACAATTGATCATTACAAAGGTTAGACTTGTGGCAAAAGGCTTCAAGGAAAAGTATGGCAAGATTGTGAGGACACCTTCAGTCCCATTGTTAAGGCTGCCACCATTCGTTTTGTTTTGTCTATTGTTATTTCTATGGGTTGGAGCCTTAGGCAGCTAGATGTGCAATATGAGTTTCTCCATGGTGTTCTGGAAGAGGAAGTGTACATGAAGCAACCTCCTGGGTTTGAAACTAAAGGTACACCCTCTTATGTATGCAAGCTTGACAAAGAACTATATGGGTTAAAGCAAGCTCCTAGGGCATGGTACTCACGTCTCTGTCACAAGATGCAGACACTTGGTTTTGTTCCTTCAAAATCTGACACGTCATTGTTCATTTATAAGTCAAACACATCCATATTTATTCGCATATAGGTTGATGATGTCATTCTTAGTAGTTCACTTGATGAGGGAATCACAGGGCTCTTGAAGGACTTGAGCATAGATTTTTCTCTCAAGGATCTTGGAGATCTACATTACTTTCTAGGGATTGAAGTGAAGAAACATGAGGATGGACTTCATCTCTCCCAGAAAAAGTATGCACCCGACCTGGTAAAAAAGGATGGCTTGCAAGGTTGTAAACCCTCACCCACTCCATTATCTAGTTCAGAAAAATTGTCTCTTATAGAAGGAAAACCCTTGAGTCAAGAGGACAGCACAAGATACAGGAGTCTAGTAGGTGCACTGCAATACTTAACCTCGACAAGACCAAATCTTTCTTTGTTGTTAACAATGTATGTCAGTTTCTTCATGCACCAACCATAGTTCATTTAACTGCTGCTAAAGCGTAGTTAGATATGTTAAAAATACTTTGAGCATTTGTCTTAATTTCAGCAAATCACCATCTACTATTGTCAGTGCCTTATCTAATTCGGATTGGGAAGGAACACTAGCTAGATGACAGGTGCTCTACTGGTGGTTTTGCATTGTTTTTTGGATCTAACTTAATATCATGGAGTGCAAGGAAATAGGAAACTGTGTCTAGGACAAGTACAGAGGAAGAGTATAAAGCATTGGCAAATGCAACAGTTCAAATTATATGGTTCAGTCTATTCTAAAGGAACTTGGTGTGAAAACCACTCAAGCTTCATGCTTATGGTGTGACAATCTTGGTGCCACCTATTGATCTACTAATCTAGTTTTCCATGCCAGGACAAAACACCTCGATATAGATTTTCACTTTGTGAGAGAAGGAGTGGCTAACAAGCAACTTGAAATTCGTTTTGTGCATTCCGAGATCAGGTGGCCGATCGATTCACCAAGGCTTTACCCATGAGAAACTTTGAAGATTCCAAGCATAATATGAACTTGATGAAGTTGTGATGAAGGGAGGGTGTCAAACAACATTGTAACATGGTGTAACGTGATAGGGAATAGTAGGGAATGGGATTGTTAACAATGGCCAGGTTGTTAGCTAGGGGTATTTTCTTGTATCTCATGTAACCATATTCTCTTCTCCCTTCTCCTCCAAGATGTAATATCTCCCACAGAATATCAGCTATGTATGCGCTATCAAGGAGGTGTGCCCCTGCCTATAAACACGGGCGTCCCCTCATACACGGTAAGACGTTTTCCTCCTATCGCACAACCACTAAAAGGTGTACAAACCTACCGGCCAAGCATTATTGTCACAAACCCAAATAGTCCAGGGGAATAATTGTAAGTTCAGCCTAACTTGGGGATCAATGCCCGGTACGACACGTTATGATTGACCTCCCGCGGCCTACCATAAGTACTCGATGAAAGTGCAATGAGGGCAAACACAAGAAGGATCTATTAATCTTAGTTGAAGTTCTGATTCGGCTACGTTAATTGTATTCATGACGTTCATGCGGGATTTTTGCCTAATTCATGTGCGAGCTCCATTGATATGTATACATTCTAAAGTAAAAAAAGAAACCTAAGTAAGTTTGTTTTTTCCATAACAAAAAAGGTCAAACCTTCAATTTTAAAAGACAAAAACAAATATGCTAGAATGCTAGATAAGAAGAGTTCGGACTGCATCTATAGATCAGTATATGTTATCTGAAAGGTAGCTCGATAAACCAAACATCATGAGCATCATATAGTGAAGAAGCAACATTTGTTGGAAAATGGTAAGTCACCACCAATTGATTTTTTGCACATAGCTGGTGAATGAACTTTCTTTTTTTGAACCATCCAGAAGAACTGCATGTATTTATATTAAAGGTAGGAGAAATGGTAAACGACCACAATACGGCAAAAAAAAACACAAACAACCACACACACGACCCAAAATTACTAGTATTACCACATGGCAACCTAAGAAATGAACTCTCTAATGCAACCATGAGTGACTCCAGCTCGCTACAACCCACTGTCTAGCGTCAACTTCCATTTGCTCGATGATACTTTGAAGTGGCATGAAGCTGGTGAATGAACTCACCATGATCTTGATAAATTCCTCGTGCCTCCGACACCTAGGCATGGAGTTCCGGAAGAAAATACATCTATGTACTTCAAACAAATGGGCTACTATTTCTTTGTACATATATTGGAATATTAGAAGTTATCGATATTTCAAACTCCCAGTATGCTTCAGAGTATAGGTGTTGTGAATGTTGTGTTACTGACTCTGTTAGTGTGAGCAAAGAGTGTATACTTGAGAAGGAACATGATGAATGTGTCTCCTTTTATTGACGGGGGAAGTTGCAATTCACGTGAAGTCTCGAATCTTAGCTACATTACCCATATGGGCGCCTGCCTAGATGTTCTCGTAACTTGGGGTAGCTGGAGCCATGCGGCATCAATGTTATCAACAAAAAGGCAAACACGTTAAAAGGGACAAGTGTCATGTGAATGGGTAAATTTGTAGACAAGTAGAACATTAATTTGGTACATGCAGACATTGGAGCTCATAAGGATCCATTGATCTGTAAAACAAAGAGAGACAAAAGAATGCTACTAGTTCAATTCCTATAAAAAAACATGTGGCTGCCATTTTAAACAAAGTGGTAGGACTCGCGAAAAACGGATGTTTTAAACGGTACCTTATTCACATAGAACATTTATGATGACAAAGGTCATGTACTATACCCAAGACTGCTCTCTATATAACCTATGAGTCTATCTCCATCATATAAAACAATGTCCTCACACTATTTATCATCCACCCACTCCCATGACCAATCCCCCCTCCCCTACCCGTCGCACACCTAAACAAAAATCTTCGACCCGCGGGGGCCCCACACACCAGCACCCAACATCTTGTCCAAAGTAGTTGTATGGTACTTGGAGGTCAAAATCTATACTAGTTCTCCTTAATCTTCCTGGTGGATCAATCAAAATATAGTATTTCAAATAGCTCAACAAAATGTCATTGAATTTCTTTTTCATAGGACTAGGAAGCATGGGGAAGTCTACATCATGAGTGACGGATAAGCATGATCAACATAAACATGTCCTCATGCAAAACGTAAATATCATGACGAAAAATAAATATCATATGGCAGGGCCACAAAACTTGGTTACTTGTAGACTTTGTGCGGGTAACCTCTCCCAGGCTAGGATCCATCTGCCTAGGGTGCTTGCTAACTAGGGTTGTATGCTGTTAGCTGGATGTTGAGGAGGAGCTAGGGTTGTGGTTGTGGGGGAGTTGGGGTTGTTTTTACTGCTGTTAAAGTGTTAATCATGCTTTCTGAAATGGCATTATGTGGCTTCTGGCTAACAAACCCATTGGGATACTCAGTGCAGTTCTACCTAGCGAAGACCGCTTTCTAAAACTAAAATACACACACCGAAGCGCGTAGCTTTTTCCGGTGTGCGTGCGACAGAAGCATATTTAACAACACTAAGGAATGCTTTTCAGCAAGATTAGCATAACACAGAATCACAGAGCAGGCGGTGGTTTCCCTCATGGTGTAAGCATTATGCATTTACTCCTCAAGTATAATTAACTGGGAAACGGCTAAAAAGCACTAGCTATGTTGAAGAAACAACTTCTCTTTTTCATGATTTTACAACTTTCCATAGTTCGGCCCAGCCACCGGGCAATCACTAGCCAGAGTTTGATCCATATTCTCCTGTGTAGTACATACAAGAAAATTCCATCATAAGAAATTCAATTGCTAGATCTCCCATGGAAATGATCCTATTTTCACAGGATTTATGATCGAGATCTTGTACGAGAAAAACAAAAAGTAACTTGGAGATTGTTAAGATTGATGATCAAGCTTTATTCAGCAACCGAACAATATATATCCTGTGAACGCATGTGCCAATAACAATTGTTCTTAGAGCATGTACACAAGTGCTTAATTCGATGGGTGATTTTTGTAAAGAATTTATTTTGCTTTGGCATGTGAGCTTGGAGATGTACGGGTCTATAACATAACTTTTCATTACAAACTATCATAACTATAGTAGATCATATATAAGAACAGTGATCATCTGTATCCTACTAGTGGTTCCATAATTTTATTGGTGGTCACAAGCATTGACAGTACATATCAACAAAGTGTGCTTTATGCTGGGGCTTAAAATACTTTTTTATAATAACTGCAAAAGTTTGTGTAATAAATTAACTTAAGAAGAGCTCGGAAAGCACTGCACTGTTTAAAATATGGGACAACTTCTCTTTTGCGGAATATTACTCCAGCCTTTTCTTGTTTGGCACAGGTGATCCCTACCCAAAACTCGATCCAATTCGTGCTGCATGGAATATGAAAAAGAAATCTCCATCATGGAAAATGCAATGGTATGATCTCCACAACAGATACTCTTATTTACATAGGATTACCTATCAAGATCTTGGTCGAGTCCAAACTAGAAATTAACCACTTGACACCACATAACGGGTGACATCAGCCTACAATAATTAGGACTTTTGGTGGACAATCACCTCTACAGATTGAGGTCTAACTAACTTTTCGGTGCTCATCCATGCCCATCCTTGGTGGCACCCTGCAATTTGTCCCCAATCCAATTCTGGTTTCCTCTTTTCTACCAAGAATGTTCCCTCCCTTTGGTTTCTTCTTGTTTAAGCATATTGTGGTGTGCATGAAGAATCAGTTTGGCATATCCAATTAGAAGAGGAGGGAGAGCAGCAGATTCCACCAGGCTTGTGTAGGACAATAAAGGCAGTAGCATATGGAGTACAGAAGCAAATGACATTTGATTATTCATTTGTTTCTCCATTTATACCGAGCAATGCAATTGAATAAGCCGACGTGCCAATTGATGTGATTTCTTTTCTATTTTGTTGAGAGTGGCTCATATGGTTCTGAAGTCAAATTTGTTGATTTTCTTGGCGGTTGATGATATCATTTTCCTCCTTGAAGGTTAAAATGTTGAAACTTAAGTAAATTCTTTAGCAACAGTGACCATGACTTTTTTTGTAACGAGGCAAAAGATTTGCCATTTTCATTGATTAATAAGAAGAGAGTTTCCCGGTTAATTAGAGGAAAACTCGGCGAAAACCTAGATTATAAACCCCACATGGGGCACACGCGGACGACCTGGCCAGCCAAAGAAGCCAAACAATCGACCGCAGACGTCGAGGACCGGCAGCTCCGATTTTGCTAATGCGCATCATAGGAGAAAGTTGCAAGCCTCGCACCGACCTAGTCCAACGCAACCTCCTGAGAGCACCGCCCGCTGAAACCGCCCTCATGGAGTAATCGTTGCCGCAGGGGCCCCGCCACGCGCAGCTCCGACTTCTCTGTCACAGTGAGAACCAAACATAGGTGCACCCATTGGCGAACCATACCGTCGACGTCAGAAGGACAAGCCGTGACCCATCTCCGCACACCACCATTGTCGTTGCTGCACAAGTCGCAACGCCAATCACTCGCACCACCGATTGGCCACCTGCCAACCATGGTGCCGTGTACGTCCAGCCCAAGGGAGGCGCGGAAAGGGATCACCGGCCTTCAAAGGAACGCCCCAAAGGGAGAAACACCGCAGGGATGACGTCGTTGCCCGACCCAGATGGATCTAGGCTTTCGCCCGAAGAGCTTGATCCGGAAGTCGATGATGCACATGAACACAACGGCGTCTCCAGGAAGGATAGCGACGCCCACGGGCGCCGCCGCCGCCGCCGGCCAACAAGCGCTAGCAAGGCTTTCACCTGTAGCAACACAGACCATCACCCCCCTGTAGCCGGCCAAGGCCGACAAGCACCTTCGTTGTCCCGCATAACCCTGACGTAGCGGCCGCGCCACCACCATGCAAGGCCACTCTACCCCACAGATGAGCCATAGCCAGCAGATCTGGCACCCGCCTCGCGCTGCACCGCCACATAGCTGGAGATCCTCGCTGCAACACTAGAGCCGGGGGGAGGGCTGCCACCCCGTCCCCAAACCCGCTTGGACGAGCTGCCGGGCCGAACCCGAACACAGCTCGCATCCCAGCCGCACCGCCCAGCCACACTACAGCCGCCAGCCGGAGCACCCAGTTGGCACAGCTGCCCACCACCGCGAGAGGGCCGGATCCAGGCGCACTCGACCAGATCTAGTGAGTTGCCGCCTTCTGGATCGCCGGGAGGGCCGCCAGATGCCGGACCGGAGCCGAACACGAGGAGCACGCTCCAAAGACCGGAGAAGGAGGGGGGCGCCACCCAAGCCCGACTTGTCGGAGAGGAGCGTCGGTGGAAGCCCACCAGCCACGCGCCACCATGTAGAGCAGCGAAGGGGGCCGGGCCTCTCCCGTCGAGAGCCGCCAGGCAAGAAGCGTCCCCGCCACCACCGTCCGCCACGTGGGCTTAGCCCGGCGGCATCCTCCGGCGATAGCGGCGGAGAGGGGAGGGGCGAGGAGGGTGGCCGACGGTACAGTTGGTGGATTCCGCCCGTGTCGCCAGAGAGGCGACGCGGGGGACGGGGGGAGGTGTGACCATGACTTAAACGCATACACTAGTGCCAGTCCAGATCAATGGTCAGCAGTTTCAAACTAATGAAGCAATTGTAGACACTGATCTCATGACTCATGACCCAGTCCACCGAACTGATTGATTGTTGTGAGAATCAAAATATTCCCTAGAGCAATGAACACACACTGTAAATCATTACGTTTAGGACCTGTAGCATCTTTGGGATCTGGACTGTGCTTGGCTTGCCATGAAAAATTCCAGCAAAGAATATCTATCTTCACAGTAAACCTTGTTAGTCGGTCTTCCTAGGGTGTATTTGGCAGAACAACAAATACCCTGACTGAATTCTTCTTGTCTTGAAACTATGTTCCGATAAGTCAGTGGGTATCATAAACATGGATGGAGCATCGGTAAAAGTTAGTCTTTTGCTGTCCGCGACACAATAGCTGACCGTAACAAGGCACATCAATTGATCAGACAAGCATTATTGCCCCAAACTCAAACAATATGGGGGATGCTACCTACCATGGCACCTCCCGACATGACTCGTCGCAATCGATCTCTCTTAGACCATGTAAGTATGAAGAAAGTGTCACATGGGTAAGCGCACATAGCATCTCTTGCCTACTTTGTCACCTCTTGGCCCTTTTCAAATTCCTGCTTTTTTGCGTGGGGGAGATGTGCGAGACGACGATGTCTTCATCGAGGGGTTTTCCTGCGCCCGCAAGCTCATCGGCGAGCCCCTTCATCTTGGTGAAGTAGGTGGCAGCAGAGAGGTCGCCCTTGCGTGCATTCCCGATCGCTGAACGGAGCTGTATCTGGCGCGCCCAGGACTGGGCAGAGAAGCTTTCCACCAGAGCTTGCCAGACTCCTGCGGCCATGGTGTGGTTGGAAACCTGCATCAGAACCTCGCGGGACAAGGAGGCAAGCAGAAAGGTAAGCACATGTTGATCTTTAGTGACCCAGATTGCATGTTCTGGGTTGGGCGCCTCGGTGATCTCCTTCTTCCTAGTGTTTTCCTTCTCGGTGACGATGACAGCGGCGGGCTCCTTGATCGAGCCGTCAAGGTAGCCCTTCGTCGCCGCGGCCCTGACATGCAGGAGTACTTGAGCCTTCCACACCAGAAAGTTATCGCGGGTGAGCTTCTCTGTGATGGTGCGGCCGAGGGAGGCGAGGGAGGGCACAGCCACGGCGTGGGAGGAGGACGACGACGACATGACCTAGACGTATGGTAGAACTAGGCTCTGTATACCATGTAAAATGAGGTGCTGAAGCGCATGCGTTAGCAGGGGCGCGTTGCGTGTTAATATAGCCACCAGGAGACGGCGGCGGTAAGTATAGGAGGTTAGGGTTTAGGTTAGGCAGAGATCGATCTCTTAAATTAACTACCAATATCTTATCTCAATGCCTAACCTATCCTAACTAGATACAACACACACCATATATCACAACTAACACGGTTTATACAAAGAACCATGAGTACAATGTTTAACAGTTTGCAATTCGAGGGGATTTTCTTGCAGCTATTCCGATTGCTTAGCATGTATGTTTGCGAACACATGGCTTGGCGGACAACCAATGTAAGAATCATGTTCTATCTATCTTGAAGAAGTCGTGTTCCGACAGCCTGTGAGCTTTGAGGAACATGGAGGAAGTATCGCCCACAGCCAGTCTTGTTGCCCGCAGGCAATAGGTGCACCGGCATTATTTGCAAGATTGACAAACTCAAAAGATAAATCTCGTGACATCTTTGCTTGCCTCCATACTTGATTGTCGATGCTACCGCAGCACAGCACCCCATCAGCTAGGAGGAGAAGGCCGATAACAAACATGAGCAGTGAGGAGAGGCTCGAGTTGGGTCAGGATAAGAAGAGCCCCTGAAGACATAAACTTCCCCTGCCATGGACTTACCCTGCCCGCAACCTTAAGGCATAATGGATCCCACTCATCAATAGAGATGTTCCTGGTCGAAATTGGGAAACCCAAGTACGGAAAACAAAATTTCCCTAGTTTGCAACTAAGGTGATTGCTACGTCTTGAGCTTGCGTTGGTTTTCCTTGAAGAGGAAAGGGAGATGCAGGACAGTGGCGTAAGTATTTCCCTTAGTTTTTGAGAACCAAGGTATCAATCCAGTAGGAGGCTCCTCACAAGTCCCACACACCTACATAAACAAACAAAGAACTCGCAACCAACGCAATAAACGGGTTGTCAATCCCTTCACGACCACTTGCAAAAGTGAGATCTGATAAGATAAATATATTTTTAGTATTTTATAATATAGATTGGAAAGTAAAGATGCAAACATAAGTAGATTGAAAGCTTATATGATAAGAGATAGACCCGAGGGCCATAGGTTTCACTAGTGGCTTCTCTCAAGATAGCATAATTATTATGGTGGATGAACAAATTACTGTCAAGCAATTGATAGAAAAGCGAATAATTATGAGATTATCTAGGCATGATCATGTATATAGGCATCATGTTCGTGACATGTAGACCGACTCCTGCCTGCATCTATTACTATTACTCCACACATCGACTGCTATCCAGCATGCATCTAGAGTATTAAGTTCATGAAGAACAGAGTAACGCTTTAAGAAAGATGGCATGATGTAGAGGGATAAACTCATGCAATATGATATAAACCCCATCTTTTTATCCTCCATGGCAACACTACAATACGTGTCTTGCTGCTTCTCCCATGGCACTTCTCCCATGGCAAGAAAGGACACCGCAAGATTGAACCCAAAGCTAAGCACTTCTCCCATGGCAAGAAAGATCAATCTAGTAGGCCAAACCAAACCGATAATTCGAAGAGACTTGCAAAGATAACTTAATCACACATAAAAAAATTCAGAGGAAATTCAAATATTTCTCATAGATAAACTTGATCATAAACCCACAATTCATCGGATCTCGACAAACACACTGCAAAAAGAGTTACATCCAATAGATCTCCAAGAAGAGGGAGGAGAACTTTGTATTGAGAATCAAAGGGAGAGAAGAAGCCATCTAGCTAATAACTATGGACCCGAAGGTCTGTGGTAAACTACTCACAACTCATCGGAGAGGCCTTGGAGTTGATGTAGAGGCCCTCCGTGGTGGATTCCCCCTCCGGCAGAGCGCCGGCGATGGCTCCAAGATGGGATCTCGCGGATATAGAAGGTTATGGTGGTGGAAATAGTTTTTCGGTGGCTCCCCTGATGGTTTCGGGCCACATGGGTATATATAGGAGGAAGAAATACGTCGGTGGATGCTCGAGGGGCCCACGAGACAGGAGGGGCGCGCCCTCCACCCTCGTGGCCTCCTTGATTGTTTCTTGACTTGCACTCCAAGTCCTATGGATCACGTTTCTTCCAAAAAGAACGCTTCCGAAGGTTTCATTCCGTTTGGACTCCGTTTGATATTCCTTTTCTTCGATATACTGAAATAGGCAAAAAAACAGCAATTCGGGCTGGGCTCCAGTTAGTAGGTTAGTCCCAAAACAATATAAAAGTGTAAAGTAAAGCCCATAAACATCTAAAACGGGTAATATAATAGCATGGAACAATCAAAAATTATAGATACGTTGGAGACGTATCAGTGATCCACGACCCTTTTGCTCTCTGTGATGCCCAACCCCATGGTCATCTCGCATTTAAGGAAATTGATCTTTCGAGCTGACATGAGCTCGAAGCTACGGAGAAGCGCCTTCACCGTAGCAATACTATGAAGATTGGGTTCAAAGAGGAGCAGCGTGTCGTCCACATAGTACAAGTGGGTCACCACTCCTGGGATCAAGTAGTCCACCACCCCCTTCATATGACCAGCACGCCTAGCCCTATCAAGCATAGCCGCCAACGCGTCAGCAACAAAGTTAAACAGGAGCAGGGGTATCGGCTCACCCTAGCGAAGCCGCCTTTTGTTACCAAATAAATTCCCTATTTCACCGTTGACGGATATGGCAGTTTGGCCCCCCGACACCAACTGCGTCACGCAGTGCACCCAAGCAACAGCAAACCCCACGTGAAGGAGTACCTCTCCAAGAAAAGGTCAACTACCTCAATCATAAGCTTTCTCGTAATCAAGCTTGAGAAAAATAGCATGTTTGTTAGTACGTTTGAGCTCACAATTTCTTGAAGCAGCTCTCGCCCTTCAAGGATGTACCTACCCTTGAGAAACACAAACTGCCTATGGATCATATTATGGGCAATAGGGTTCATGAGAGACGTGCAGGCTTTGGCGAAGATCTTGAAAGAAACATTGACGAGGGCTATTGGCCAAAAATGGCATATGTTGTCAGCCCTGTGCACTTTGGGGATAAGAGAGAGAACCCCAAAGTTGAGGCGTGAAATATCGACCATCCCAAGCGTGAAGCCATTGCAAATAGCAAAAATAAACTCCTTAAGAGCAGGCCAGAAGTGTTTAAACATAGCCATCGGCCACTCATCGGCGCCCAGGAGCCGTATCAGTCTTCATTGCTGCTAGCGCATCATCTATCTCCTTCGGCAACAACGTAAGAGTCAGCATGTCGTTCTCCTCCGCGCTAACTTGCTGCTCCTGATCCCACAAATCATGCTGCAAGCCTGCAAGCTTAGGGCGTGTTTGGTTGCCCACAAAAGTTTAATCAGGTCCAACGAATGCAGGATCTTTTCAAAGTCGGGCTGTTTGATTGTTCAGAAAGACTATTGGGCTTGCACGACACGCTTCTTATAGCACTCCTGGGCCTAGCTCACGAGAAACGGCTGAACCGGCAGTTTCTAGCAAGCCAGGCCCAAGCGATGCGAGGATGCGCACATGGGTGGCTCCGCTGGGACTGTTTTAGCGGTTAATCACCTTATCCTCTCGTCCCCTTCCTCGTTCTCCTCATTGTCGAATCGTCGGGCATGCCTCGCCGCTGCGACCGCAGCGCTCGCCTCCACCTCCTCATCACCGACCGGCCCCGCCACCATCTCCCTCGAGGACGCGCTCCTCCTCGTCGGCCTGCCCGCTCCGACGCCCCGCTGAGCCGACTCCTCACCCCAACCGAGGTGTGCCTCGACGGGATGGTGCACACCTTAGGACGGTAGGGCTCCAGCTAGATCGAGCGCAGCCGTGCCCAGCCGCTACTTCTTCATGGGCACGCATCCCTCCCTCTCTCCCTTGCACCACTCCCCATGCCGCTTCTCTGCGCACCCGGCCGCCGTGCGCATGCCCTGTCGCCGGCTCCAACCGTCCCCGCTCTGCCTGCACACGCGACCACGACTTCCCAAGCACGCCCCCTGCGCTCCTCCTCACCGGCCTGCCCGCACGCGCCCGACATCCCCCGCTTGGCGCGCGCCGGCTCCACCCGCCCCACCGCCGGCCTGCCCACCTGCCGGCTTCGCGCACACCGGCTCTCGCTGCTCACCGATTTGGTCGGCTGCTCATGCAGGAGAGGGTTGGCTGCCCATCCGGCTACTACTGCATCGTGGGCGCGCATCCCTCCCTCTCTCTGGAGATCCCCTCCTCCCAGACCTCCCTGTTGCTCATGCGCTCCGCCTCCACCCCGGACCTCTCCATGCCCCGGGGGCATCGGAGGTCGAGGCGGTGGGTCATCGCCACCGGCGTGCCGGCCGTCACGGAAGTGTTCACGGCCTCGGCCTCTGCGTCGGCCCCGTCCATGCTGTTGTGGGGCGGCGACGCCATGCTATTCGTCACCGCCGGGGCCTACTCCCTCATGCGCGTTTATGGCGTGCTCACCAATCACCGCCTTCTCCAACAGGTCTCGTGCAATCCGCCAGTCCAACTCGATGGCCCGGATCTGCTCCTTAACCTCCAAGGTCGTCCAATCACGCTGCGGAGAGCTTGGCGCGACCGGCACGGGGGACGGATCTGCGGTGAGGCGGCGACGCTCGACAAGGGCGAGGCATGGCGAGGGAGCAGAGGCAGGAGCAGCACGGTCAGCGTATGCCACTGGCCAAGGTGCTTTGGTTTAAGCAAAGTCATTAACTTCTAATCACAATGCGAGCCAGGCTACCAAACACAGGGTGAAAGTTGGTTTTCGCTCACGAGACCCCTCATACTAGCAACCAAACAACACGCAAACGTCGTTTTCTACCATGTATTCGCTCAACCTATCTCCACTCAGCCTGGCTCGTTTTTGTCCTCCGAGCCTGCACTATTCACTCGAGGCAACCTCGTAGCGAGTTGTAAAGAAGGGCCGAGGCTGAGCTCGCATATCATCTTGAGATTTTATGAAGTCATCGTAGGCGCCTCGTAGTCGACGGGAACGTCTCCTCCCACTGAAAGCATATCGTAGGAAATCCTGAAATAAATCAAAAATAAATGCGAGCACAGTACTTGAACTCTGATGGGTTGAGGTCATCACTGTCTTTCTAACTATCCAACCACAGATTGGTTCCCAGATTTAGCAAACTAGTGAACGAAGTGTCCGACATCGTTCTTAAAAGGAAAACGCTCGCCTTCAGCCGACGGATAGCACGCGGGCGTCCGCCGTCTCGTATGTGTGACGCGTGTCCCGCATGGCTCATCTAGAATTATCTCTCGTCGTCTCGTATGTGTGACACATGTCCCGCATGGCTCATCAAGAATTATCTCTTGTGTTTTTGCAACTGAGCCCTTGTTGCAGTTTTCCCACTACAACAACTCGTGTGTTGCAGGATCTGGATCCTTGAGGGTTGTTGCCCGCGCAGCCGAGGTACCCCGCCGCTGCTCCCTATCTTCCTCTCACTCCAGTCGCCGGGCCACCGCATCTAAGGGTACCGCCATTGCGACGTCACCGATGGCGGCCCGAAGCTCCATGGAAGCGATAGGGCTCTGCCGCCGCTGTCGAGATGTGCATGGCCGCCACCGCCTGGATCTGCTCGTCCCTAGCCCTTCTTTACACCTCGCCGTTCGTCCCGTGTCACCGACATGTGTGCTGCCGCTGATTACCAGTTCGCCGCCTCTGCCTGGGAGAAAAGATTTCTGCAACATCATCTTTGTTACAAAAATGTTTCTACAACAAGAACTATGTTGTGAAGAATTCCGCGGCAAGTCCTCTGTTGCAAAAACGAAAATCTTGTTGCAAAAAATTTCTATAACAAGACCTTTGTTGTAAAAAAAACTGCAACATCACCTATGTTGCAAAGGTTTTTACAACATGGGGTATCATCGCTCTTGTTGCAAGAGAGGTGACACACATGGATGGGTAGATCGGACGGCTCCCTGCATCAATCCAACGGCCAGCCAGTTGGCGGATGTTTTCTAGTTATTCGACGGCTGATGCGTAGCAGCCCTTGTTAAAAGCTTACATCATCGAAGAGAAACTTTTATTTATTTGCAGCGAAAGCATGTAATTTTACGGATAAAGAAATTTAGTTGGACGTAGATTCAGCGGACCACAGTCCAACCTTGTTGTTAGGCTACTTCTAATGCAAGGATGCTTAGATATGATGCTAAGTGCATGAAATGGCTTAGCAACTCAAATCCCCAATGCATAGGTGCTTAGCTTTTGGGTGCTAAGCTTCCTTCATTTAAGTAGTTGTAGACACAAAATTGTGTTTCCATCAGGTACACGTGCTTAGCACCGTTTCTTCCTGAGTCATCAAACTACTCTCTCTTTTTAATTAACTCGCCACATCAGATTTTATACCTACTTGGCACTCTTAGCACTTGTACATGATGGAACACTGGGAGGGGCCTTACCCGCCCCGGGTGCGCCGTGTTGAAAGCTTGACACTGAAACGCGGTACGACGACCGGCCAGTCCAACATCCTGACAAGCTCCCTAATCACATCCACAGCCGGCCCCCAAAAAGATATTCTGCCGTCCCGCTGCACCGCCCTCCCTCCCTCCATCCATTATTCGCACGGTTGACCGGCCCCTGGAGACCGGAGTCCGGAGAGCGAGTTGGACGAGCCTGATCGATCGGGACCTAAACAGCCACATATCCGAGAGCCTCGTCGATCACCCAACCCACCCTTCCTACGGAGCTTCGCTTGGCTTTGAACGCACACGTCGCGCTATCCGAGAGCCTCGTCGATCACCCAACCCACCCTTCCTACGGAGCTTCGCTTGGCTTTGAACGCACACGTCGCGCTGTTAGACTATGTATAGCTTCTGTACCTATGTACGTATATGGTACATATTGTAACACAACCATTATATATAATGAGATAAGTCACCCCTAGAGGGTTGTGCTGGTTCCCCAAAACTTATTGTCTTACACGGTATCACGCTAGGTTACGATCGCTTCCGCTTCTAAACCCTAATACCCGCACCGCCGCCGCAGCCGCCGCCGCCGCGCCACCGATCGCGCCGCCGCCATGTCGAGTGCCGCCACCACCGGTTCCACTGCTGCGGGCTTCCTCCCGGCCTCTCTTGCGGCTCTGCTCAATCTCCCGCTCGATGCCGTCTCTGTTCCGGCTCCGATCGGGACAAGGAGCATCGGCTCCGTCTTCTCCACGCCGCCGGCGCCCTCGCTTGGGCGTGACCTCGTGGTCCACACCGCGGCGCCGCCGTCCGCTGCGGACTCCGCAGGCGTCGTCCCGCCGCTCCTGCCGCAAGCGGATCATAATGCCCCGCTGGCGGGGTTGGCGGCGTCTGCCCCGGCCGCGGGCCTTGCGGCGTCCGCACCGGCCGCGAGCTTTGCGGCGCCCGCCCTGGCTGCGGTCCCGCCTCCTCCCGCATCGGCTTCGGTGCCTCCGGCTGCCTCCATGGTGTTTGCACCCCAGGCAGCCTCCTCGATGGGATTGTCTTCGCCCCCGCCGTTTCACTTCGGTCATCTCATCACCATCAAGCTCTCCGCCGACAACTACATCTTCTGGCATGCGCAGGTTCTCCCGCTCTTGGGGAGTCACTACCTGCTAGGCTACGTCGACGGATCACTTCCCTGCCCACCCGCGCTGGTAGACAGCGTGCACGGTCCGGTCTACAATCCGGCCCATCGCGTCTGGACGGGGCAGGACCAGGCGAACCTCTCCTCCATCCAGGGGTCGCTCTCGCCGGCAGTTGCCGGCCTTGTTGTCTTCGCGAAGACGTCTCATGAGGCCTGGACCATCCTTGAGCGCACCTTTGCAGCGCAGTCCCAGGCTTGTGTCTCTGCACTCCGTCGTCAGCTTGGAGAGTGTCAGAAGCTTGACTCCACTGCCACTGAGTTCTACAACAAGGTCAAGGGCCTCGCCGACACATTGGCCTCCATTGGACAGCCCCTCACCGACTCCGAGTTCAACTCGTTTATTGTCAATGGTCTTGATGAGGAGTATGATGCCTTAGTCGAGATCATCAACGAGCGGGGCAACTCGACACCCATGCTGGCACACGAGGTTTTCTCTCGGCTCCTCCTCACTGAGCAACGGGTCGAGACTCGCCGCACCAGGGGCACTGGCTCCCTCTCGACCAACGCCGCCACCAAGGGTGGCCGCTCTTCTTCATCACCCCGGTCTCCCTTGGGGCTGCCACCGTCGCCCGCCTCGGCCCCCCCACCTACTGCGACCTTACCGGGGGCTGGCGGTCCACGTGTGTGTCAGCTTTGTGGCCGCGATGGGCACTGGGCCTCCAAGTGTCATAAGTGCTTCCAGCGAAGCTTCCTTGGTCTTGGCAATGACGGCAAAGATACACGCAACAATGCCCGTCAGGTCGCCATGGCTGATCGTCCCGCGCCGCAGAAGCAACAGGGACACACTCAGTCCTACTCCATCGATCCACACTGGTACATGGACTCTGGGGCGACAGAGCATCTAACCAGCGAGATGGGGAAGCTTCACACTCGTGAACCCTGTCATGGCTCCGACAAGATCCACACCGCCAATGGAGCAGGTATGCACATCTCTCATATTGGTCAAGCATCTCTTCTCACTAGACATGCCAATAGGAGTCTTCAGCTTCGCAATGTTCTTCGAGTTCCATCTGTGACCCGTAATCTTCTTTCAGTTCCTAAACTCACACGTGATAATAATGTGCTTTGTGAATTTCACCCTTTTGATCTTTTTATTAAGGATCAGGGCACGAGGGACATTCTTCTTAGTGGGCGGTTGTGCCAGGGCCTCTACCGTCTGGAGCATCCTGGTGTCGCTCGTGTTTTCAGTGGAGTTCGGGTCTCTCCGTCACAGTGGCATGCTCATCTTGGTCACCCGGCCACACCTATTGTTCGTCATATTTTGCGTCGTCATGAGCTTCCTAGTTTGTCTAGTCATAAAGATGTAGCAGTGTGTGATGCTTGTCAGCAGGGGAAGAGTCATCAACTTCCTTTTTCGGAGTCCAGTCGTGAGGTGAAACATCCTTTAGAACTTGTGTTTTCAGATGTATGGGGTCCTGCTCAGACTTCTATCAGTGGTCATAATTACTATATCAGTTTCGTTGATGCTTATAGTCGCTTTACCTGGCTTTACCTTATTAAACGCAAATCTGATGTGTTTGATATTTTTGTTCAGTTTCAAAAACATGTTGAACGTCTTCTCAAGCACAAAATTGTTCATGTCCAGTAAGACTGGGGGGGGGCGAGTATCGCAACCTCAACTCTTTCATTCAGTCGCTTGGGATAGCTCATCGTTTAGCATGTCCACATACACATCAGCAGAATGGTTCAGTCGAACGTAAGCATCGTCATATTGTTGAAGCTGGTCTTACTCTTTTGGCACATGCATCTGTTCCGTTTCGGTTTTGGAGTGATGCTTTCACCACTGCATGCTTTCTCATCAACCGTACTCCTACTCGTGTTTTAAACATGAAGACTCCCATTGAGGTTCTCCTTAATGAACAACCTGATACCTTTCTCAAGGTATTTGGGTGTGCTTGCTGGCCGCATCTTCGTCCATATAACAAGCGCAAGCTTGAGTTTCGTTCTAAGAAGTGTGTTTTTCTTGGCTATAGCTCTCTTCATAAAGGTTACAAATGTCTTCATGTTCCCACTAATCGTGTCTATATATCTCGGGACGTCGTGTTTGATGAGCATGTTTTTCCCTTTGCCAACCTTCCTGTGTCCACTGTCGAACCACCATCCCTGCATTCATCCTCTGTTGCTTCTGACCAATTTGATGATGTTGCATACTCTCCTTTGCTGTTACCTAACCATGGTGCAGGAACCGGACGTGGAGCTCGTTTGGAGCTGTTGGAGGATTCACCATCATCATCGTCGTCTTCTGGTGGGCACGTCGATCGCCCTATGTTGCATGGCATCGATTCGCGTGCCCATGCATGGTCACCCGACGAGCCCGTCGCGCCGAGCATCTCCACTGCTCGGTCCGTTTCGCCAGCGGCCGCCGAGTCGCCCGCAGCTTGGCCCGTCACGCCGTCTTCGCCTGCGGCTCGGCCCGTCACGCCGTCTTCGCCCGCGGCTCGGGTCCTCACGTCGCCTTCATCAGCGGATCGGCCCGCGACACCGGCCGCGCCACGGCCCACTATGCCGAGCTCGCCATCGGCCCGGTTTGTGATGCCGGAGTCGCCAGCTGCTTCGTCTGCTCTGCCGGTTTCGCCGGTGGGTCGGCCTTCTTCGCCAACCGAGTCCGAGGCTACCGTGACTGGCTCCTCGTCACCGGCTGACTCGTCAACGTCGCCGTCCTCCAGCCCATTGCAGGCTGCTCCGTCGACCTCGGTGGTTCCTGTGTCCCGACCACATACACGCAGTTGCAGTGGCATTTTCAAACCTAAGGAACGTAAGGATGGTACGGTTGCTTGGTTGGCTGCTTGTTTGGCTGCTGCTGTTGCGGATCCATCTTCTGAGCCTCGCTCATATCAGGCTGCCCTGCGCATTCCACATTGGCGAGAGGCTATGGAGCAGGAGTTTCATGCTCTTCTTCGTAACAAGACATGGACTCTCGTTCCTCCACCACCACGGGTAAATGTTATTGACTCAAAATGGCTATTCAAAGTGAAGAAGCATTAGGATGGATCTATTGAGCGTTACAAAGCGCGACTTGTTGCTCGCGGTTTTCGGCAGCGTCATGGTCTTGACTATGAGGACACCTTCAGTCCTGTCGTCAAGCCTACCACTATTCGGCTTCTTCTCTCCATTGCTGTTTCTCGTGGTTGGTCACTTCGTCAACTTGATGTGCAGAATGCTTTTCTACATGGATTTTTGGAGGAAGAGGTTTATATGAAACAGCCGCCTGGTTTCTCTGATCCTGATCGTCCTGACTATATCTGTCGTCTTTCCAAAGCACTATATGGTTTGAAGCAAGCTCCTCATGCCTGGCATGCCCGCCTTGCCTCTGCCCTTCGTGCTCATGGGTTTGTGCCGTCTACTGCTGACACTTCGTTATTTCTTCTACAGAAGCCAGAAGTCACTATGTATCTTTTGGTATATGTCGATGATATTATCCTTGTCAGCTCTTCTCAGTATGCTGCTGATGCTCTTGTCTGCTCTCTTGGTGCTGATTTTGTGGTCAAAGATCTTGGGAAGCTTCACTACTTTCTTGGAGTTGAGGTCACTTCTCGTGCTACTGGTCTTGTCCTTACGCAGAAGAAGTACTCGTTGGAGTTGTTACAGAGAGCTGGCATGCTGAAGTGCAAACCGACCACCACACCCATGTCTTCTACCGACAAGATAACAGCTGTTGATGGTGAGCTTTTGTCTCCTGCGGATGCCACAGAGTACAGGAGCATTGTTGGTGGACTTCAGTACTTGACGATCATGAGACCAGATATCTCTTATGCTGTTAACAGGGTTTGTCAGTATCTTCAGGCTCCCAGAGATACTCATTGGGCTGCTGTTAAACGCATTCTTCGTTATGTTCGGTTCACCCTGACATTTGGTATGCATATTCGGCCGACTTCCTCTCGGGTCCTTTCGGCCTTCTCTGATGCAGATTGGGCTGGTAGCCCAGATGACAGGCGATCCACGGGGGGTTATGCAGTATTCTTTGGCTCTAATTTGATCGCCTGGAGTGCTCGAAAACAGGCTACTGTGTCACGTAGCAGTACTGAAGCTGAGTACAAGGCTGTGGCTAATGCTACTGCAGAGATTATTTGGGTGCAGCCTTTGCTTCAGGAGTTGGGTTTGTCTCAACCACAGCCTCCTATTCTTTGGTGTGATAACATCGGTGCTACATACCTTTCTGCAAATTCAGTATTTCATGCCCGAATGAAACACATTGAAGTTGACTATCACTTTGTACGGGAACGTGTATCACAGAAGCAACTCCAGATCAAGTTTATCTCATCTAAGGATCAACTTGCAGACATCTTCACTAAGCCTTTACCGCTGCCACAGTTTGAGGCTTGTAGGCGCAATCTTACCCTTCTCAGTTCTTTAAAAAGTGGCTAAGATTGAGGGAGGGTGTTAGACTATGTATAGCTTCTGTACCTATGTACGTATATGGTACATATTGTAACACAACCATTATATATAATGAAATAAGCCACCCCTAGAGGGTTGTGCTAGTTCCCCAAAACTTATTGTCTTACACGCGCCCAGCACGAGCTCTTCTCGGCCCCGGATATATATGACCCACCACACCAACACTCTCAGTTTCAGGGCCATCAACACCACCACTGCACTGATACCCACGCGGCCACGCTAGTTCGAGGATAGTGCTGCTTTCCACTACCAGTAGCCCAGCACACGCACACGAGGTAAACAAAAAGAAGCACCCGGCGCCACTCACCACCAAGAAAGAATGTGCCTGGAGTTCGGCTCGTGCTTCGGCGGCCGTAGACGGGACGACTACGGCCGCAGCAGAGGGAACCCCGGCCAGGGCTACTGGTCGGAGCCGGTGCCGGAGTACCGGCAGCCGCCCATCGTCGCTGACCACGAGGCTGGGCACAAGGCCTACCACGACAGCACGCCGAAAGCCGACCACGCCCATGCCGGCAGCCACGCCGCCTACTGGCAAGACCAGGCTCGCGGCGAGACGCCGCCGAGGCACCCCGCGTGGCACCACAACAAGGTCGGCGACGACACCGGCAACGGCGCCTACACGCCGTGCCACCACGAGGCTGCGGCTGATCACAGGGACAACAACGCTGCCATGGATTACCACCCTCGTCAGGTACTAGCTAGTCGTTAGGATTAGCTAGCACAGCATGGTGGCAGTTCATCCCATCAACCCCTCCCTCTCGTTTCACTCTGTTTTGTTCGGTAGCTCTGTCCTTTTTTTCCTGTTCTTGTATGTTTGGGGTTTGATCAGTCGTTTTCCAATCTGCCCAAACGGAGAGGCACATGGAACATGAGGCTTTGGATTTTGAGAGAGAGTCTCCATGTTTTACCTTTACCAGTGTGTGTAGTTGCTTGTAATTTAGCCGCAGCTGCTTTCGCCTTGTATCATACATAAATCAAGTGAAAGAGCGCATTGCCAAATCTCAGATGCCTCTGTTTTCGCTGTATGGTATTTTCCCCTTTCACTTGCCTCGCAAACATTGTGAATCACTGAGCAGCAGATCATCATCTACTGCTCGGAACGAGTATTTAACCAAAAACTACCACAATTCGCGGAAACGTGACAGAAAACTACCACTTTACGTTTTTGTGCGAAAAACTACCACTTTTATCCTAAACCGTGGCAAAAAACTACCAACTCGTTTAACTGCTCGGTTCGGCCGCGCTAAGCCCGAATCCGACCGGTTGGACCCACACATAAGCGGCGTAAAAAAGCAATCAGGTCCCTAGTTTTTTTAAAAAAGCAATCCAGTCCATGAAAGGGGACATGTGCCATGGCTGGCTGGCCACAGCCACGGCCGGGGGCCGGCGAACATCCACCGCCGCACCAGCCTCCCGCCGTCGGCCTCCAGTCACCGCCGCACCGCCGCCGGCCTAGACCCACCGCCGCACCGCCATGCCCGCGGCCCCCTCCTCCGCGCCGCTGCCCGTGGCGGCATGCCTGGCCGAGCCCAGTGGCGCCGCGCGCCCGTGGCTGCGCCCCTGGACGCGCCCGTGGCTTGCTGCTGCTGCTCGCCATAGCTCTCGCTTGCCGTCCGCAACTGCTGCTTGCTTCCGCCACCGCCGCTGCTTGCCGTTGCTCTCGCTTGCCATCGCCAACAGAGTCGCTGACGAGCTGTGCCGGCTGGACCTGCACGGAGGAGCGGGAGGCGGGCGACGCAACTCGTTCCGCAGGCGGGACTCGCGCTCCTGCAGCTCCTCGTCGAGGCGCGCCTGCTTGGCGGCGTCCGGCACCGTGGCCACGCGCGCCCGCTGCACCTGCACGGAGGAGCGGGAGGCTCGTCGGCGGACGGGATGCTTGCTTATCTAGGGACGACCACCCGCCGCCGGGCCTCGACAACGACGTGGACTCGCCGCAGCAGCAGCCGTTCCCGTCCGCCGGCGGCAAGCGGCTGGGGAAGGAGGAGGCCGGCGACGAGGAGGAGAAGGAGGCGGAGGACCCGATTGCATTTTTAGCCTATTTATGTGTGGGGTCGGGCAGTCAGATTCGCGTTTAACCCAGACAAAGCGAGCAGTTTTCACACTTGGTAGTTTTTTGTCACGGATTAATAAAAAAGTGGTAGTTTTTGGGACAAAATCGTAAAGTGGTAGTTTTCTGTCATGTTTCCGCGAATTGTGGTAGTTTTTGGTTAAATACTCGCTCGGAACAGAGCTCGGCGAGATCTTGCACCGAATCAGCATATTTGCTAAATACAACTCTACTGCTAAAACCACACAAAGTATTGTGTAACTACCAACAGTATTCCAAATAGAAGGACTGTTCACCCATTAGATTTCGTCACTGGTGTGACAAAATTAGTAACGAACATCTTATGTCACGGAATGCGCGAGAAAGTCGCCCATATGTATCTATTGGAAGTTGGACAATAAGGCGAGGTTAAAGCAGATACCCGGTAGACAAAGTTTCTGCCAGCAAATTAGAGAATAAAGTGATAGATGTAAGTTGCAACTCACTCTGCTTTTCTAGGTAATGAACAACTCGCTCTATCTTGGAAGTTTTCAAAGAAACAAAAAAGAATGTTCTTGAAACAAAAAGGACCCTACCTTCTTGCAGTTCGCTTTCTTTTCAGTTTGCTTTCCACAACTCTATCTTGTTAACAGCCGCAGTTTTAGTTCTCGGAAAAGGGAAGTGCAGATCTGTCCATGATTCATATTTCTGATGGCAGTTTCATTTTTGTATGCATATACCTGTGCTGGTCCAGTAGCACAGTATGAAAGTTAATCGACTTTCTTCCAACTTATTCCTTCAGACTGTTGCCCCGTCGTATAGCCGTTACCGAAGAGGAAAAAAGCATATCAAAAGTTACATAGACGGTAAAAACATGCCTTGCTAATGCCACCGCATCAAATTAAACGAAGGATACTTTGGTCTGCGCTCTTGAAAGAAAAGAGAAAAAGCGAAAACAGAAGAATCGGGTCGCAATCTAGTTGTTTTCACTGCTGTTAAAGTGCCAATCATGCCACCTGAAATGGCATTATTAGTTTTTGGTAAACACACGCATTGGGATGTTAAATGCAAATCTACCTAAGAATTGAAGACCGCTTTGTTGAATCTGAAAATACACACACCAAAGCGTGTAACTTTTTCGCGGTGTGCATGCAACAGAAGCGTATTTAACAACACTAAGGAATGCTTTCCAGCAAGATTAACATAACACAGAATCACAGAGCGGGCAGCAGTTGCCCTCGTGGTGTAAAGTAGGTATTTCAGTGCCCTAGTGCTTTTACCTCTAGCTCAACAACTAAGATCTTCGATCCGTGTCGATCTCTTCTTCCCATCTTGGAATAAGACCAAGGACGGGGAATAAATACAGTCGGTCAGTATAAGTTTGCGCCTTTTGCCTATGAATTGATAGATACAGAGCCACTGGACCACTAGCTACTATGGGCGGTGGTTCAACCAGGTAGCGAATGTTCAATGGCTCTAGATATGCATGTCATTATCTCTTCTCATTTGTGCTTGTTTATAACAGCGGAATAAGTTTGCACTCGGTACTTCTTTTTTAGAACGAAGACTCAAGAAGAGCCCGGCTTTGAATTAACAAAGCCATCAACCGGCCAGGATTACAACAGCACCAACATACAAGGAAAGCAAGAAGAGAAACAAGCGGCTGATACAGGGAGCAAAGCGACACAGACTCAAAGGCAGCAGCGATAGCAAGAACACGCCATGCTGCCGCCAAACCCTGCAGGACGGCCTACACCAACCGGACCGGCTACGGACTTGAGAGGATGCACCACCATGCAAGCTTCGTGATCGTAGCCAAACTCTAAGACAGCACTGACACTCCTCTGGAACTGCCACTGCAAAGGGCCCCTGCCCTCTCATCCTGGCTCGAAGGATGCTGCACCGGCAAGCGGCAGCTCGGTTCACCCTTGAACCTAGGGGAAGACGTCCAAGCTGCGCATGAAGAAAGAACTAAGAGCAGACCTGCTAGCACAGATCACAACCTTCCGAGCGCTGTCGTCGTCCGCGGTTAAGCCACACCGAAGGGCAAAAGCTGCCGGCCACAGTCGTAGCAACAAGGGCAACAACGATGAGCCACCGAAGAAGAGGCATTGAAGCGCCGAGCCAAGCTGCCACCCGCCACCATCACGCCCACAACCCGACTCTCTCGCCGCCCCTGCGATCCCTGGACTGCGCCTCCAAGAAGGAACACGACACGGATGTGTCGTCGCCGCCCGAATCAGGGGACCTAGGCTTTCACCTAGCAGGGAGCGGAAGGAGGGGGAGAAGGATCCTCACGACAGCCTCCAGGGAGGGGTACGGCGCCTAGGGCGTCGCCTGCGATGTGGCTGCGCCGGCCAGGGGTTTCCCCCGGAACCAACCCCACTCGACGAGATCCGCGCCGCCGGCGCCCGGGAGGACCCGGATCCGGCGATGGAATGAGCAGATCGGGAGCGAAGAGGGTGAGATGCATCTGGCGACGGCCGCCGCGCAGGGGAGGCCGCCCACCAACGACCATGGACCGGCGCCTCCTCGTCCCCCGCGAGACCGAGGGCGGCGCCTCACCAGCTCCGGCCGGAGTGGCCCGTCGCCCGGGCCACCCGACGCTCTCCGCCCGGGGCCACTGCCCCGGATGCTGAGCCCTCCACGCGAGGTGGAGCCGCCAGATCCCCCGCCGCCACCTTCATCGGTGTCCAGCGCACGCCGGCGCACACCTGTGGCGGCGGCGGAGGGGGAGGGGAGGGGGGAAGGAGGGGTGCGGCAGCGGCGATTTAGGGTTTCCCCCGAGTCGCCTCGGTGGAGACGACGCGGGGGCCTGGAGCAAAGTCCGTCCCAGAAATTACTACCAACTGGACGGCACTGGCCCCAACACCGCCCATCAAGGACGGTAGCTCGCTCTTCCTCTTAGACGCCCCGGGGTTTGCCTA